>NW_026261451.1:223377-420842 GCF_024610275.1 Lodderomyces theae | reverse complement strand
TCACCTCGTGATCTTGTGTTTCTAAATGACTACCAACACTGTGGACTGATGTTATAGGGGCTGCAGCTGCAGCATCTGGGTGAAGGTGTTTCTCGCTGCTCATGGTATTGAGGAAAGGATGATAACACTAGCGTCTCGTAATGTACCAAGAAAGACAGGAAAGGACTTCCCTATTTATAACGCAGCGAAACAAACTCTTCCGTTTTGTTAGGGTTTAAGGAAAATGTCTATCGTTGTGATCATATCACTAATTGTATTACCGCTACCACAGATAACAATGACCGTACGGCACCAACAAAATTTATTCACTTTAGGAAAATTATTACCAAAGATAACCTACATTTTCAGTGACCACACCTCAATCTTAATATGCAAAAAGGTGTATGCAATTTAACTTTAATTGACGCCTCACATATCTTTTTGAATTTCATTTCGCAATCCACAATTAAATGACACAAAACACGTATCTATCACGGTTAGAAAAAATACCGGATAATGATTAGATATCCCTGAGTTCATAACCTTCCTATTGATCCTTGAAGGCACTCAAATGCCGGTTGTGGTGAACTCTCACGAGTGAGCAATTATACCTACCGTGTAAAGATGGGCTCGAAGGTGGAACCTCACATGGGAGCAAGCGGCATCATCCGTCTTCTTTTTTTTTTTTTTTTTTCAAGTAAATCCACAGTTTCGAATTAAATATTTTATATCCTGTGCATTTCCAATTTCAAGCCATATTTTTCTTGGAAACTAAGAAATTTTTTGACAGGACGATCGGATTTGAAAATTTGGCCAAAAAAAAAAAGAAAGAAAACTCTCTTTCCTTAACTTTTTCTGCTTTTCTTGTCAAGGGTTCAATGTGGTGGTAAAAACATGATCTGTTTAAATCGGACAGTATGATCCAGGATTTTGCGAGCATGGGGCAACAGTTGATCATGCGGTTAGAGATTGGTACCCTAATTTGTATTGGTACCTACTCGTGGGCGGGTATATTATCATGCGATGAAGAGTATTTATCACAGATATGCTTAAAGTTTTGTTGCACAATATCAACTTCTATAAACCACATAAGTGTTGACCAATTTTTAAATGCGCTCGCTCTTATTTCTCATACAACTTTGCAAACAGAACAAGTTTAAGTTCGCACGGCACAGAAGGCGGATCGTCATTAAGATTAAAAGCCTATTTTTTTTGTGGCGCCTAATTGATAAGACAAAGTGAGCTCGAAATGAGCAAAATGAAATGAAGAATTTTACCCCGTAAGTTACGCCTCGTGTTTGACTACACAACATGAACGTCGTCGTAAGTCAATCCATACATAAAGGCTGTTCACAGTTATACTCTGAACTGTGCAATGTGCTATTTCTAATGTGGTAATGTTATTTTCTCGCAATCTTACTGGATGATAAGCAAATCCTATTGTTTTGATGCCTCTTGTTTGGCGGTGCATTGTGTGATAAACTGTGGTTACATTTTTTTTATTTACATTTTGTGTAATTTATTTATCAGTTTCTTTTATTTTTTTCGTGCCGTACGGTCAAGTGTGATCGACAAAATATTGATCCAAGTTTGACGTTGCGGAACGCATCTAATCTTCCAAAATTTTGGTTTTTCTGGATGGAATGCCACCTTGGGATAGGGCCAGAGGAAGGAAACTTTTTTATCCCGTTAAAGTTGTACTCAGTCCTCACCTCCCCCCCCCCCCTTCTCCCCTCATCCCTCAAGAAAAACCACTAGCCAGTGATATATCTCTTGGGAGTGTCAAAAAATATGCTTATTATTGCTCGGCGATAGGCGGTTTTGTGCTACTACATAAAATTAAATTACGAGCCTAGCATCAGCAGTTTGTTTGTAAGAGCTTTTAACATCTTTTTGCCAGCTTCTATTTTCTCCTCGAAAAAGAAAGGTTTGATCAAGATAGGTAAAGCCAGTACTTTAATGATGCCACTTTGCATTGTATTTGTTTCAAGTGTTCTCATATTGCGATTATGTACGGTTGTATACCTAGTTTCCACATTATGCTAAATGGGGTTGGTTCAGTCTCCTGCAAGTGAGGCAATATTACAACGAGAAAATAGGTAAACTAACCGTGATACATTATGTAATGGAGGTCGCTCTATTTTAGCAATGCTTACCCCGCAAATAGCACAATATGTGTAAACTGAGCTAAAAGGCAAGAGGAGAAGTTGGTCCATTCTGCATGACAATGAAAAGACTTGCGAGTGAATGTAAACAAGACTGCGGTTATTAGGACATGCAAACGTATAGGAATTGCCGCTCCTGACGGCCCGGAAAGGGAAAATCACATTGCCGTTTTTTTTTTTTTTTTTTTTGGCATCTATTTGGAGATTTTGACTCAACGAGTATGTAATTGCAACGATAAATTTTGAGACGCGTGACTAAAGGTATACTCGTAAGGACACAGCAGTGGAGTGTATTACTCTGCGCCACTCCGTTTTTGTTGAATTACCAATTGCTTTTTGAACAACCTCCAAATGTGGCTACCTTATTGTGCCGAACCGACAAACACATTTTCACTTGCTCTAATCACCTTCTAGACACTGCTGCTTGGCAGTATATAAGATTTGAACAATATGGTTTTTGCAAAGGTGATGCGTACCTCTTAGTAAATGTTTTCTCTCAAAAATATATTTACAATATTTGAATGCAAAATTGGCTCAAAAGTCTGGAACGAAAGAGCGAAATGTAATAATATTATCTCATGGAGAATTTTAGCCACATGTTCTAGCACAAGGAGGGAAATCAGTTGACTCAGCTGCAAAAAACAAATAAGGAAATGCCTTAGTAAGAGGTTTTAAATGTAAACGCATTTTTATTGTTCGTGAATGGCGCACGCAGTCACGTGAAAATAATCCCTGCTTTGACACGTAGCCGCACAAAGTTCGTCAGCCAATAATTCGGCTGCTATTTGATGTCTTTGGTGTCTAGATTTCTCCTTAAAGACTTACGGCACGTTAGCAGCCAACAGAGGCTAGCAGGCTGATAACTCAGAGTTTAAATCTTTCTCTCCAATGTTAGTACGCAAAATATATCTTTGATCTGTCTGTCATTGCAACCTGCATTATGTTGGACGTGTTAAAGTGTTATCTTCTCTATTGTTAGCATCCTCGCCATAGCTTGTTAATTTTTGTTTCCTCGTTTAAAACTGAAAAGTAAAATGTGACAAATATTACGCGACATTGAGGGACGGTTCTTAGACTTGTCTTTACCCTAGACCAGAGTATAAACAAATTTAACCCCGTGAATAGAGTTTGAATTAGCATAGGAGTAATTCGTTTTCACCCTGGTGGGAGTGTTTAGCTTGCTAGGACGAGTACCGAAGTTGTCGAAATGTCATAAGTGTATCAAGAATTCGGTAAAGAGACGAGCTAAGCAAAGAGACTTAAAATCACTTCAGGCCTCCTCATTGCCGAGTCAAAAAAAAATAAAAAAAGCTAGTAAAGACTTCGGCGTTTCACACTGGGTTCTCTTCGCAGTAGTTACCCCAAGAAGTTGGTGCCCATTTTCTTTGCTCTCCAACTTAATTGCATGTAGTCCACAAACACAATTTTACTAATTAACACGTGATTTGGTGGAGGGGGGGGGGGAGAGAGAGGGTTGGAACTCTGTGGTCATGGCCATCTTATATACTTTGCGGTTTTTGTCTTAGAAGGAATAAGACCACACACATCAGACAAGAGGCTTTCGCATTCAAAATACGACATATACTGCATACAACAACATCGAAATCAAAACAAAAACAACAAAGAGAGAGAGAGAAAACAAGATAAACCCCAAAACAGAAAATCAACAGAAACGAAAAAAAAAAAATAAAAAAAATAAAGCAGACAGAGGGAAAACACACATAAGAAAACCTGTCAAGTATAAGAAACCATACTTTATCAAAGACGTTCAAACACTCTGCACATCATCACTAATACTTACACTGAAATAATCACACAGTATACACAATCTATCAACCAAAAAGACAAAAAAGAAAGTCACTGTGATTCAAAACTACTTTTCGTTTCCAACTACTCACAGTACAGTGTTAAGACGGTGTGCTTTTTACTGAACCGCCCCCTGATCTAATTCAATCCAACTTTTCGTCATTCTTTAAACACTTCCAAGCAATTTCACTTTAGTGCTGAACGTCAGCCAAAGGCCAACCCCATTTTCCATTTGTAGACTATTACCCAACTATTAGATTCTTTCCTTCCCTCCCCACAGGCGACAAGACCGGGTCAAATCACACTACATAAAACCATGAGCAAAGTTCCAAATGACTTCAATCCAACCGGCCTGGTTGACAGATCTACACCAAGTCAACGGCCTGTCGAATTGGCGTCTCCGATGCAAGCAGTGACCAGAAACGATGACATGCAAAATTACTACTATACACGTCACCCAGAAACTCATCAAATCCCCAACACAGCACCCCCTTCAGATCGGAGACTGGGGCACAGTAGACATTCGCGATCACACTCACACAACTCAGATCACAAAAATCCAAAACACCGCTTATTTCACCCGGTTAGCCACAACGCATATCTGCAATACCCTGCGTATCCCATGAACGTATCGTCGCCCAAACCTTCGTCTGCTCCACCGCCGTCACCGCAGATGAGGCGACAACAGCAACCAAGTGCCAGCAAAAGTGCCTGGCAGCATGATCATTTAATCAGACCCAATGATGCTCAACCAAACTGGTCAATGTTAATTACTCCATTGAATGAAACACCAAGGGAAGCAAACACGAACTTTGTAAACACGCCACCGCAACCGAAGCAGCAGCAGCAACAACAACAACACAATCAGCCGGTTTCAAGCAATGGATATCACACTCCAGAGGCTATTAGACAAGCACCAATTGAAGGAAGTGCGTCACGGCGATCAAATCTTGACCCATCGCAGAGACATTCAATTGCTATATCACCAACACCTGAAAAACAAGTTGCTGAAGAAAAATATCTTGTTGATAATGACCCCCCGGACCCACCCAAGCAGCAATCGAATGTTGCCACTAGAACCAGAACCAAGAAGAAAAGTCGAAAAATATGTCAGAGATGTGGACTTGAGATAACCGGCCAATTTGTTCGCGCTCTTCAAAGTGCATATCATGTTGACTGCTTTACTTGCCATGAATGTGGTAAACAGTGTTCCGCAAAGTTTTTCCCGTTTGAGGTCAAGCAAAATGGCAAGTCTACGCAGGTTGCACTTTGTGAATACGATTACTTTAAAAAGCTTGATTTGATTTGTTTTAGTTGCAACAATGCCTTGCGAGGACCTTATATAACTGCGTTGGGCAACAAGTACCACTTGGAGCATTTCAAATGTTCGGTTTGCCAGCATGTTTTCGATTCAGATGAAAGCTATTTTGAACACGAGAATGATATCTTTTGTCATTACCATTATTCAAAATTGTATGCGTCCCATTGCGAAGGGTGTCAATCATCAATCTTGAAACAATTTGTGGAATTGTACAGAGGGGGGAGGACCCAGCATTGGCACCCAGAATGTTTTATGGTACACAAGTTTTGGAATGTGTGCATTACAGCTGATTCTGTTGGATTGCAAAAATCATACGGATTACCAGATGACAAACTAGCTGACTTGAGAGCAATCAAAATGTCGGACACAAGCCTTAATTCAGAAAGGCTAGTGGGCATAGAGCAACATATTGAACATGTGGTGATGAATTGCTGGCTCATGCTATCAGGTTATGAACAGAGCACAGCTGCGTGCATTTCCGACATGCTTCTTAACGCTTGCACGGGAAACAAATACAATGGGTTGATAGTCACTGGAAAGCTAATTTTGAATGTGGAGATTTTATTTCGGGCATTGGATCTTGTTCTTCTGGAGTGTAAAATTGCAGCAAGAATGTTGGTGAAGCCGGAACTGCCTGAATTGGAAAACCTGGACTCGTCTGCTACTGAGAATGAATATTTTCAATTCGTAAAGAAAGAACCCAGAAACATAACTGGGAAAATAATGAGCTACTTGGCGATATTGCGTAAGTCTGCCAGTATATCCAAATCAGGAACATTGTCAGCCGAGCTTTTGTCGGTGATCACTGGATCTGCTCATTATTTGAAGCTATTGATACGAATTGGGTTGTACAACGCGCTAAAGTTGAACAAGCTAAATGGAACCACCGATGCACTGGATCATTTTTTGGATCTAGTCTCTAGGTATGAATCCGTTGAATCAAATAAACTTGATACCAGGGAAAGATTGGAAGAGTTTAAAGCGAAATTGACTGTGCCGCAAAGTTCCACTGATGCCTGTACCGCTTGCTCGAAAAGTATTGAAAAATCATGTGTCAAACTTGGCGATCATAGGTGGCACTGGAAATGTTTTGTGTGCGCCAGATGCCATCGCCGAATTGATGAATCCGAAGTAAGCCAGACACGCTTTAATATTGCGCGCCAGTGCATCACTTGCTCTAATTGTTACGACGGCAGTGGGATTACCGATTTTGAAGTTGTGTCAGATTTGTCTCAATTAGTTTATCTTTTGAAAATTGCCTTGCTAAGGTCAAGATCAGTAATGAACATCGATTTTGACAGTCCAACACCGGTAACAAAAAAAGATACCGAGCTTTTGCAAGCCCCAGAGATAAACCATGAGCACGATGATTACACCAAGACTTTAGATGACGTAACCAGTCTAAGAAGCAAGAGACAAAGTCAGAAATTGTCGCAGTCTGTGAAGAAGAAGGCACGGAAATCTGTGATTATCACAGCTCCTGAAGCTGATAAAGCTCGCGAGGATGATGTGGATAAAGCAAAAGTTGGAGAAAACATCCTTTCTGAAAATTTGGGTGACTTGGCTATCGAGGCTCAGCAACCTCAATTTGGCAGGAAATCTAGTAGTGGCTCGCAACTTTCGTTTGAAGGTAAGGAAGAATTGTCAGTCAAGAGGCAGTTACAGATCAGAGATGAGCCACAGAGACAAATGACAGCCACGCATCTCGATCGTACCTCTGATTTGTTGAAAAATGAGAAATCATTGACTTTAGATGATATTCCGAGAATCGTCGCCGCTGAGCAAGCGCGCGATCAAAGACCGAACGCATTCAAACACCAAAGTAAATCATACCAAAGAACTGGATCTCATAAATTGAAAGGAAGTGGGCACAGCCCCATACAAACTACGCCAAGCAGTGCATTGGATCACATTTTGAATACTACGGTTCCTGGCAGCGGCCCGCAAAAGACGACAAAGCAAAAATTCTACTCAGAATTGACTAAGCGTGAACATTTTGTCATGCGACATGTTGCGATTGTACATTTGTGTCAAATGAACCATGAAAAATACAACAAGGATGAGTTGGTAGCTTTGATCCAGCTGAAGAAGCCACCAACGTTTTGGGACAAATTGAAATTTGGCGGAGGAGGCGGTGGCGGCTCGTCAAAAGATAAAGGAAATGCAGTATTTGGAACTGAGTTGAGTATTTTGACCAAGAAATATGGCGTTGACTCTGATCTTGGTGTGGGACCTTCGAAATTGAGAATTCCCATTGTTATTGATGACGTAATCAACGCTTTAAAGCAAAAAGATATGTCAGTGGAAGGCATCTTCAGATTGAATGGTAATATCAAAAAGCTTCGCGAGTTGACCGAGCAAATCAACAAGAGTCCTCATAAGTCACCCGATTTTAGCGTTCATACCGCGGTTCAACTAGCTGCATTGATGAAGAAATGGTTGCGTGAGTTGCCTACCCCATTGCTAACATTCAACTACTACGATTTGTGGATCTCTTCTCAGTTGGAGCAGATACCCGACCGAAAGACCAAGATTTTACAACTAACTTATTGTTTGCTACCTCGTGATCATCGAAACCTTCTTGAGGTCTTGTTATATTTCTTCAGCTGGGTGGCGTCATTTTCCGAAGTAGATAAGGATACTGGGTCCAAGATGGATGCCCACAATTTGGCCACGGTTCTAGCACCAAACATTCTCATATCTAAGCAGTCACAAGGACAGCAAGAACAAACTGGGGATTCATACTTCTTGGCTATTGAGGTTGTGAATCAATTGATTGAGCAACATGAAGACTTAAGTATTATCCCCCCAGAGTTGATGAAAGTTTTCAGCGCATGTGGGTTCGATGGAGTGGAGAAGGACTTGTCGTCGAAAGAGATCTTGAACCAGATCGAAGCTGTTTTGAAGGAAAATAGCGCAAACTAGCTATAGTGCACATAATGTAATATTAAAAATGAGATCAAAACAATTTAGTGTCGCAAACTGTTTTTCTGCGACAATAAAAATCTTGACTATTCTTTTTTTGTTTTTTTTTGTTTTTTTTTTTTCTCTCTCTCATAATCTTGTGCTGGATTATTCATCTCATTATGCAGCTGAAGATCCTCAACAGTGTCTCCGGAGTGCACTCTATTTATTCTTCATGACGGCACTTACATCAGACTCACTAAAACAAGTTATCCAAGAACGGCTAAATGCGGATCTTGTTCAAGTTGAAGACATGTCAGGTGGTTGCGGACAGGCATTTGCAGTTGTGATTGTATCATCAGTATTTGAAGGCAAGAATAAACTAGCACGACACAGATTGGTCAACAGCCAACTACGAGATGAGATTGCTTCAATTCATGCGTTTACTCAGAAAGGTTACACACCTAGCGAATGGAAGGAACTTGGTGGGAAGATATAGAGAGTGATTTCTCATGAAATATGCTAGCTAGAATTTAGAGTAGGAATTTTGCATCTAATATAAATCTTTTGCGAATCTATCATTGTAGAGATAAGTTAGATCAATGGTGTGTTAATTTTCACCGTTCTTTGTATTTCCCGCATACAACATGTACCTTTCTCTCAAATCGTATTCCTTTTGTACCCTCTGGCGTGCTTTTTAATAATCACCATCCACAGCACCAATAGTATTGCAAATATTATAATCACCATCACTGGATATGCCTTCAACCCGCCCTCACTTGAATCCGCCAATAGGCCAACCAAAAATGGGATACCGGCAGCTCCTCCACCACCAAATGCACAAATAAAGCCAATGCCGACAGTTTGATATTTTGCAGGTAAGATGTTGACCAGAGCAACAATAGTGGTGGGAAAGATTGGCCCCACCATTGCCCCAGTCACAAACACAATAATGAATAGAAATACCACTTGCTGCGTGAATGAAAGAAACCAGAAAAAAACGTAACCAAGTAAAGAGCCCACAATGTAGGCAAGATTTGCAGTTAACTCATTGCTAAAATAATGAGCAGTTACAAAGCCAAGTGTGCATCTACCCACAGTTAATCCTAACCAGAACGTAGTTGCCATATGGGATGACGCTTTGTATGTCCAGTCCTTTATCCTTAACAAGTATGTTACCAACCAAGCCCCAAAGGCAACCTCACCACCCACGTAAATAAAGAGAATTCCTGCAAAGCCCCATACGAGAGGCAGTTTCACCGCCTGCATAAATGTAGCTGAATGCTCTTCTTCCTCTTCCGCTTCCGCATCCTCCTCTACATCAAAATTGGTCTTGTTCATGTCGTTTAGCTCGAACTCATTCACATCGTTGTCGTCATGCGGCCTCCTCTGTTTGGACTTTTGGTGCCTTAGTTGGGCCATGTACTTGTACTTCTTTGGAGTTTCAAACCTGAAAGTATAGCCAACTAGTATAAGCACAGTTGCACCGAAGGATGCAACTAAAAGGTAATAGCTGTTCCATTGCCATGGGTTGTCCAGTTTTTCCAAAAGATAAGTAATCAAACTCGGTGAGATTAAGCTTCCAATACCATAGCAACCGTGCAAGATCCCCAACAATTGATTTGAGTCAACAAGGTTACCCATCCACGCATTTAATGACGCATCTAAAGCTCCAAGGCCAACTCCATTTGAGAAATAGCAAATGAGAAAAATTAGAAATGGCGGTCTAAAAGAACCGCACAAGTTGCCCAAGCACATAGCAGATGCCCCCAATACTGCCACTCCTCTAATGCCTAATTGGTCATGGGTTTTGTTGTTCACCAATGCCATTGTCAAGTACCCCAAAACAGAGCTGAAAAAAATAAAACTAACATGTAGATCACTGAGGTGGTAATGCTCCTGTAGCTTTGGAATCAATGTTCCAACAGTTTGTTCATTCAAACCAAACAATATAAACACAAGGTACGATGAGATAATCTGGGTTTGTAAAAGTTTGGAGTGTCTCCAGTTATTCGTATCTATGGTGAGGATTTCACCTTCAAACTCCACCTTTTGCAATGTCGGATGGTTGTGTGAATGTGGAACATGATTGCTACTGTTTGCTTCATTATTGAGTTCGGAGTATTGCGAGCTTGCTTCTAGTGACATTAAAATTGTCGTTCAAGTACGTTTCGACTGTATCTGGATATGAAAGAATGTGTCAACTTGGCCCGTTCCCTCGGCAAAGTTGCAACTTTATTTCACTTTTTTTTTTTTTTTTTTTTTTTTTTTTTTTTTTTTTTTTTTTTTTTTTTTTTTTNTGCTTCTAGTGACATTAAAATTGTCGTTCAAGTACGTTTCGACTGTATCTGGATATGAAAGAATGTGTCAACTTGGCCCGTTCCCTCGGCAAAGTTGCAACTTTTTTTCACTTTTTTTTTTTTTTTTTTTTTTCTCTTCATTGCTTTCGGAATATCTTTCGCTCAATTGAAATCGAAATTTGGCGAGAATCCATTTGACTGTGTGTAGCTTTAAATCAACAGTCATTAGAGGAGGAGATTTACCTTTCCTTTCACCTGTTTATGGAAACGGCATATATCAATGGCCAAGCTTGAATCGATTTGGGTATATGGGAAGAACACAGGAACTTGAATATCGGACCTTTTCAAGTTTGCATACTCGCTTAGATGATATTTCACTTGTGTGGCACAATTGCAACCCCTTCGACTATATAGAGGACATGTTGTTTAACGCGCTATCGCCTCTATGAATTCAATCGCATCTTCTTTAGTTGAAAACTTCACAACGGAATACACTGTCGAGCTTTCAAAAAAAAAAAAAAAAAAATCGATCCGATTTCGCAGCGAGAGTACCCGACCGTTGCGAAAAATTATAGAGGAAATGCCCAATTTATTCAAACATATAAAATGGTGCTATCATCGAAACTCAGAGCTTGTCGTGGAATCTATTATGAATACCGACCGATGTCAACGCAGCTACAGGACACCAATTTGTTCAGACCAATAGTAGTTGGACACAATGCACAATTGAATCATAGAGTGGTTCATCTTCCTACATCCAGATCAAGATCGACCAATGACGGAGAAAATTTTCCCACCGATTTGATGTTGGAGTATTACGATTCCAGAAGTAAGGTCAGTGGCTCATTGATCATTTTTGAGTCGTGCTTGGTCTCACCAAGAAGTGGATTGCTGCCGTACAAGTCTGGAGTATGGAGTCGCCCACAGTGCAAAGCCTTGAAGTTGATCACGGACAAAATACACGCAAATGGCTCCTACGTGTCATGTCAGATTTTTGCCCCAGGGAGAACATCAAACATAGCTTTATTGAAAGAAAAAGGACTTCCCCTTCTCGCTCCCACATCAATATACCATTCGTCAGATCAAGCAAAAGCAGCAAAAGACTTGAATTATCCGTTGCAGGAGCTAACAGTCGAGCAAATACATAACATGCAGCAAGACTTTGTGACTGCAGCTGTAAATTGTTTGCCGATTGCAGGTTTCGATATGGTTGAACTTCATGGAAGTTCGGGATTCTTAATTGAACAATTTCTTTCGCCGATATCCAATTTAAGGACCGATGAATATGGCGGATCGGTTGAAAATAGATGCCGATTTTTGAAGGAAATTATTGAGATGTTCATTAGACACCCCGAGATCGGAAGCGCAAAATTTGGCGTTAGACTTAGTGCTTGGTCGACACACTTTGGAATGGAATACCCAGAGGACGAATACTCCATGGATGAAACATTTCCACCATTTCTTTATTGTGCGCATATGATGTCATTCTTGGAGAAGTGCAGGCTCTCTGGTGAGGAAGTCGCCTACGTTTCGATTCAAGAGCCTCGTGTTTCTGGCTCAGTAGATCAAAATCCTTCAGGTAGATCAAATGCAGCCTTGCTACTGATTTGGTCGGGTATTGTGATCAGAGCTGGAGGGTACGCAACAGACTACAAGGGGGACCCCAGTCGTATTGCGTCCAACAATCCCAATTTGGAGATTACAGATGGTCAGATAAAACACTATTCCTCTTTGATAAAAGACGTCAATGCGGATGAGCGTACATTGATTGGGTTCTCAAGGCCGTTTACATCCAATCCAGATCTTATAGAGAGGCTCAGATCAAACAAGAAGTTGGACTTGTACCATCGAGAGCATTTTTATACGCACAAGGTGGAAGGATATTTGACCTTCAGAGACTATGTCGATGACCACCTATTTTCCAATACTTTAGCCTTGTCGCAAGAGGCGCTAGATAAACACGGTGTATCCTTGGCTGCTCATGATGACTAGATACAGTCAATTTGTATAGATTTTGATTTCATTTATAATGTACGTGCATCTCACGTGACCATCAGCAGGTGGCGCGTTATAATATATTTACACATTTTGTTTACGCGACTGCAGAAAGAAACTTGAGATCAATCCTTCATTTTCAACCTCCCACATTTCATATCAATATTGCGCAATATTACCCTTACCGTCACGGTTCATGTATAGCACCATCAAGAAGAAAATAGTCAAGATACGAAATACTGCACAACTGTGATATCGTATCAAAACACTAGCACGATGAGTGACGTTTCGGATTCAGACGAAGAAGAGAAGGGATCTCTCGATTTGTCCCTACTATCGAAAGCAGCTCTTCAAAGAAAATTGTCATATCTACCGAGTGGGAAGCGACAGGAGATTGAAAATGTTATAGAAAAGTTTTCCAGACCAGCTCACCTCAATGCATTACCGGAAGAAGAAGAAGAAGAAGAAGAAGAAGAAGAAGAAGAAGTCGTTGAGGATAGCGACAATGATATCCTGATGGAGGTCCAAAATGTACTGGAACTCACACCAACCCCCCGTGCCGCACCACATACTTCACCTGTGCAGGTCGAGAATGAAGAGAATGCAAGTCACCTTCAAGCTTACATAAACTCGAAATATCAGACATTCGTTTCGGAGAGGAATTTGAGAAGGCGGAATTTTGCCAGTACACATCCATACTTGTCAGACCAAGCATCGTACTTGGGTCTTGCCGATGCGCAAGAGTTGAATACAGTCTATGAACAGAACGACCAAAATCTTGAAGATGTTGTAAAACTCTTGAATTACAATTATTTAAAGTTGAAAAGCAAGTATCCCAAGGATGAAAAATTCAAACACAAGAGCTTTTATGCCATAATAGGAAAGCAGTCGAAAAACGCCCAACGGGAGGAACAAGAAAACGAATTAAACGATGAAACTTTGGGCGCGAGTGGTGATGATGACGACCTCGCGAACTTTGATGTCAATTCGGAATCTCCCACGTTGGAGCAACGGTTGGAATCATCTCAGATTCTGGATGATGAGCCTTACGAAATTCATGGCTATGTATCAGGTTCTGGCCTTGATACTAATACCGATCTGGACTCGAGTGTCGATAACGAGGAAGAGAAGGAGAACTTGTATGTTCGGGTTGGTGGTCGGTATAGAAAGGAAAAAAACGCATTGCGAGGCGTATTGCCTGAATCAGCAAAGCACCTATCCATATACAAATCGAGAGCGACCAGAGGACCGCAAATGGTAAAGCCCCAGCGCGAGGTCAAGAAGGGGATTGCCATAAAGAAGTCAGTGAGCAGAATACGATCAAGAAGAGTCAATGATGAACTCGAAGAAAATTTTTTGAATGATGATGAAGAGGAAGAAGTTTCGCCGGAGAATTACGTTATAGACAACTTCTTGGAGGATGGCCGTGATGTAGCACAGTCACCACCTGTTGCTGACGAATTCTCGGAGCTTAACATGTCTGATATTTCGGTCACGGACATTGATACTGACTCTGACACCGATCTGGATTTATTCCCGTTTAGAAACCGAGATGTCTCCCCTAGCTTCGAGGGCGAGGCTCTTGAGAGTGATGCGATAGACCACATGCTTACAACAAGTCGAAAAATTGGACAGCCCACATCGAAGAGGACGTTACTGATGGGATCTCATGGTAGAGGTTCAAACGTAAGTCGTCAAAGATCTGTTCGCTCGGGTGGGCGTTCTCCTGCTTCCATCACGCGAAAACCGAGATCCAATTATGCTAGAAAGAAAAGACACGATGCAATCAGTAGTGGCAAACATACGAGGTACATTACAGTTGATAGTATCATATCGGCTGGTGAAGAGATGGACGACAATTTTGCAGAGGCAACATCGACGAACGATGATACTCGCCGTGAGAAAGAAGCAACTACACGTGTTGTGGGACTGCAACGGACACCTCGTACGACCTTGACAAGATCCAATCTGGCTCACAATAAGAAAACCCTCAAAAAAAGGAGGAGTAAAGTTGAACGTCAACAAGTACACATTGAAAACTATTTCGAACCTCATAATGCAAGAGCTCAAAACCGACACAGTCGAGCGCCAATATATGCATCTGTGGATATCGAGGCTGAAACTTCTCACCACTGGAAGCAACACACACTAAAACGACCAAAGTTTTTCAATCCCCACGTGAGTGGACAATTACAATTATCTCACGATCCGCTGTTTGCTGTGGGTTGTATACTAAGTGATCTTAAATTAACACAACTCAACAAGACTGGGGATGGTAAGAGTTTTCATCGATTCAAGGACCCTGTTACCGTGGTGTTTAAGGATACGCAATTTAATTTGTCTTTGATTGAAATTGATAGCTCCAGAGAACACGCCGAGACGCTATACAAGCTTTTAAATTTAGAGTTCGTTAAGGGCACCATGCGAAAAAGAGACTTTTATGAATGTATGCGTGGATTGATATCTTGGTGTTTGATTTTGCAGCGATCACCAACAGAGACAGAATGGAGCTGGGTAGAGAAATTGATCAACACTGTGCGGGATAATACCAACATCAAACTAAGCGACAAGTTCTTTTGTCTCCCTTATTTGATGCTACTTCAATATATTATGCTCATTATGGGTCGAATAAATGAAGGTGTTATCAGGAGACCAAACCTCACCTTTTACGGAGCGACATACTGGTCTTGGTTCTTTGCCATTACGGATACTGTTCAGTTTGAAATGTTGGACCTTCGCCGCGAGTCTTTGAGTAAGCAAGCGGAATCCTTTTATATCATGTGCAAAATATTGGAATTACAGGGAAATTGGTGGCCATCAATTTGTTTGGCTACACAGAGCTGTGAGACGTATGATCTTTTTCGGCTTTTAGATGGCACGTATTACCTATATTGCATAACTAAGAAACTGCCGCTGACTTGGGAACCATTATGTTTGATTTTTCAAAAGTTCAACGAAAGAACTGGTGCGGAAGTTTATTCTCGCTATATCGAGATCATATTCAGCATAAGCCGCATCAAAAATTTGCAATTTGATGAAAAATTGATATTACAAATGTATGGGAATATAACATCACGAAGGTTTGCTAATTTACTAGAGGAAGATTCTGTTCCCAAAATATTACCACAAGTGAGGACTCGGTTCGATATACCAGGAGAATCCTTCTTTGACAAGTTTTTGCAAGTTTTGTTTTGGCACTTTTCTTCCCTTACGGATGTTTCCCACGTTAAGAGACTAGTCACGAAGTTGCTTTCATTTAATTCTACGCAGCATGGGGATACAACAGAGCAGCAGATAATGTTTAGCAATAAATTCAACCTATTGATAATGTTGAGCCTGATCTCGAAAACGGATTTGCGAGCGCAAGTAGAGATTCTTTTGTCGTCCATCAATGAAGTTACTCACTTGCCGTTTCTCAAAAGAGCAGTTGAGGGTCTAATTGCTGTAGCTGATATTGCTGTGTCCAAGAAAAACAAGTTTCCGGTAGAAGCAGTGGAAATAATGACAAGCAAGTTGGCTTCGTTGGCATTTACGGTACATGGGGCAACAAAGCTATGGAGAAAATTTTTGCAATCTTTGCAATCACTACTTAAATCCTCCATGGCTGAAACTTCCGGTATGATTCAGCTATTATTGTCGATAAAACAAATTAAAGCTGAGTTACCCACAAGCATCAATCTTGATATCGCCAGATTATGCACATTTTTTGTGGAGAAACTTCTTGTTGCAAAATCGGAAATGAGCAACGCATCCAGAATGAAAGTCATCGATTCTGTGAGGGAGATCTCGCTCGATGTTGTTAATTCTTATATGCTTAAACATGCTGCAATTGCCAGTAGATCTAAAGATGTTGAAGAGTTGATTTCCACTTGTATAAAAATCTGGGTTGCCGCAACTCACCTTTCGGGAGGAAACTGGGACAAGCTAGTACTACAAACGTACCCATTTATAGGAGAGGATATGTCACGAGACAAATATGTTTTCCACTTCTATGTTGAGGTTTCAAGGTTCTACAATTTGAGTAACTGCAAACAGGCTGTCTTGATCAACATAGCGAGAGGTTTGACCTCCTTCATAGTCCCCTCTAGATTGATTGAGTTTATAAATCGATTGAGTGATCTAGGGTGGGCTTTGTTTTCTTTCCATAAGTTACGGAGTGTGTCCGAGTATGATTTGACAAGTACTAAGTTTGGAATATTAGCCAATATGCTTAATAGGGCTAACTCCAGCGATTCGCATGGTGAATTCAATATGATAGTCCATGAGGCGGTAAGAACTGTAAAAAGAGACAGTGGCAACTTGAGCAATGATAAGTACAAGCAATTTTGCATTTCTTTAGTCAAAGAATTGCAACGGTATGACCTTGACGAGAAGAACGAAAAGCTTTTGAAAGAGTTTCAATCTTTGGTGGGTGTCAAATCAGAGGCAACAAGAGACGCGTCACTCGAACAAACCTACGACTTCGACGACGATATGGAACCACTCGAGCAACTGTGTCGAACAAAGGTTAATGTGTCGTCTTTCAATGACGTGGATGACTACTATTTTACCTTTCAGAGCTTGTTTGCAGAAAACTCCGTTGGAATTTGGAATTATGTACTTGAGGCATTAGACAGCTTCAATTGCAGTATTTTTGAGCACCGGTTGGAGTTTACAAATCCTCATTTTTTGGGAGTGATCAAGATGTTATTGAAAGAAATTGAGACACGCGGTATTGCTGAATCTGAAGCTGAAAATTATGGGCTTCGCGTTTGTACAAAGATCTGCGCTTTGTTAGGAGATATCCACCACATATTATATGAGGGGTATCAATTACCATCGGAGTTTTTGGCATTGTTCAATGAGTATAAGGATCAACTTGTTGGAAGGTTTCCGTTTGTAACCCGCCAGCAAACACTAGAGGATGGTGACCACAATGTGAGGGCCGATCTCCACCAGAAGCTTAGAATAGAGTTTAATCGAACGTTCTTGGCAGATGAAGCTACTACCGACGAATTATATACCGAGTTTGAACTTCAGTTCTAAATATACGCCTATTGAAGTCCTCTTTGGCTCTTAATCAATGAAATTTCCGACTCTAGTTTATCTTTTGCCTTCTTCACATCCAATAAAGTGACCACTGCTCTCAAAAGTTCATCAAATTTTGCCATTGTTTTTCGTGTGGGCATAATAGGTTTTATGGCACTGCCGCCAGCAGTAGGAATGTCTAACTCTTGCATAAGAGCTGCTGCCATTTTCAAGACTGATTGTTTCTGTTGTAAACCCAGCAATCTTTGCTGAGACCTTAGAGTGACACCGGGTGTCAATTTTTCCGTACCATGATAGTGCAAACCATAGGCCTCTTCCTCTTTTTGGGTGAGCCTTTTCAACAACAACTGGTGGATAGCGTTTGCGTCTTGCTTGATCGCCGAACTTGTATGGTAGTTTTGTTTCAATAAACTTGAAAGATATTGCTGTAGATGAGTTTGGAAACCACGATCTCGTTTGTAAGAAGATGACGCGGCCAACGGAATCGGTGGTGGAACAGGCTCCTGTTGGACAACCTTCTGTTGCTGTTGTTTCTTCTTCTGGTGCTTGTCGTAAATCATAAGATTATTGTACAAGTTGGCAATCCCCTGAGACGATTGAAATTGGGCGACATTTTGAGTAGACTGAGGAGAGTCCAAAAGTGCCAACAAATTGGACCTTTCCAAGAGCATTTTTTTCGCGGCTAATTCAAATCTTCTTGCTTCAATGACCAATGATTCCTCTTCGGCTATTTCTGCTGGGGTTCGGAGAAGAAGATTTTCTAGATACTTTTTCCTTTCAATCTCCTTCTCTTTTGAATAGGACTTGAGGGCGTTTAGGAGATTCTGGTTCTTAATTTCTTGTCGAGAGAGAATCTTCTCACAAACGTTGTAAAAATGTTCCTTGAGTATTTCAACTGCAACACCGCTAACTGGGAATCTATCTTGTATAATCGGCCACTTAAGTTCAAACGATTTGCAAAGATCGAATAAAGTTTTTGTTTCTTGGTAATTCCATTCCTTAATCTTGGGTAACAGTTCTATACCCTCGTCCTTTTCTCCTTGTGTTGCTTCTGTGTCAGCATGTGACAATGTATTGTTTTTAGACCCATTCGCAGTCACCTCATCAGAACTCCCTTCGTTTTTCTTCCTTGTACTCGCATCGTCTTTTGGACGTTCTGCCTCCTTTTCCTCCTCCTTTTCCTCCTCTTCCTTCTCTTTCAATGGTTCCTCGTTTTCTGTGTGTTTTAATCGCTCCAGTTCTGGCTCCTCGTCGATCTTGCTGCTTTTCTCTTCAGTGAGCTCCTTAATTATCTCGTTGTATGTCTCTTCATCAACTAGTTCTGGAATATCTATATCAACATTGAATTTGTCAAAAAAATAAGGCTTCAGAGACTCCTCAATCAGAGCATGTAAACTCTCTGCACCTTTAACCCAGTGTTGCAATTCAATCCCATCCTCTTTTGCTTTGAATGCAAGTCTAGTCCATGGGCTTGGTCTAAACCCTTTTCGATCCTTGGTATTTGAAGTTGGTGTTAACCCGAGTGACGGTGTGTTTGGTCCCATAAGATTGTACAACTCTCGAGCCATTCCAGTGAGAGGTTTCAGTTGGCCACCACCATCCGGCACCGACGGAGACATCTTTTGTTTTTTGCGAGCAGGGACATCATCTCGTTGAATTTCAAGCACATCTAAAACGTCGTTTGCGGACATCACGGATTTTAGTTCCTTGCTGTCAGTACAGAGTCTGTCTCTAAACAAAAGCTTTTGCAAAGCGTATCGGAATTGAAATCGGCCAAATTTTTTTTTTTTCTTCTATCTGTACATTACAGCGCTACCGACACACTATCAAAAACTCTATGCTATATAATGGTATAAATTCCTGTCACTGGCATCTCTCTCTAAATACTCCTTATCAATGAGATCCTCAATTTGCTGTTTGATCTGTACCACCAGTGGTTGAAACCTATTACTCAACTGCTTTATCAATCCTTCGATTAATTCGTTATGCTTGACACTCCGTCTCGACTTTAAGATTCTCACAATGGCAGCATTAATCTCAATCTTTCGTCCTTCTGATATGTTTGCATTCACTGCGTCAACCTCTTCCTCGTCCTTTGTTTTCTTCCCCTTACCACTACCGGCAGAAGAGGCCAATGAAACTGTTGGAACCTTAATTTTCACCGTTGAAGATTTGAATTTATCATTCAAACGGAAAACGTCATCCTCCTTAACGTCCTTGCTCATCGGAATCTTTACTAATAATCTCAGTTTTGGCGCAACTGCGATTGACTGCAAGTGACGCTTAAGCTCTAAATCGGGGATACCTGTCAACTCGACGATATCGCGGTAGGAGTATTCTTTTCTCTCTTCAAAAGCCAGTCCCAGCTCATCATCCAAAGACAGGCTCGGAGCAAATAGTAGCACAATTATTGCGGCATATACAGACATATTGATTTCGTATGTCTTTGAAGGGTATGTTATTCTCAAATCAACAGATCCAAACTTTGGCGACCAATACAACGACTTGTTGTCATTTCTTTTTCCTGAAAGCCAAAATTCCTCAAACTCTCGTATTGTACCTCTCAACTGCCTTGGCCATTTAAAAGTAGCACCGTCACGGTCCTCTTTCGTGTCCTTGTAGTCCTTGGTCAAAGACTTTGGCCACACCGATACATTGCAAATTTTCAAGTCTAGTTCAATCAAGCTTGAAGACGATGCCTTTGCTGTACTCAAATAAGTTTTCCATTCGCGAGTGGTATCACGCGAGATCTTGATGTCTTTGTTCATCTTTATCACCTTATCTAAAGAGGAAGACCCCAACTCTTCACACAATTTAGAAAGAACCATTTCCTCAACATCAACGCTCTTCACGGCACCACCAGAAGATGTTTTTGCATTCAAAAATCTCTTTGCAAAATGGTTGGCATAGTAAGCTTCGAATGCATCTTTGTCCTTGATAAATCTTAGTAACTGCACAGAGTTGTTGATTAGATTCTCCGTTTGATCTCCTGATTGATGGGTCAACTCTTTACTTGCTAAACCTTTGCTCGCTTGTTTGATGTGATGGTCCATGTACACAGAAAGAAGATCCGGCGCATTGATGCTTGTGGTGGAACCTTTCCCTTTTGAGCCATTTATAAAGTCCCTCATTGCATAGGTCAAGGTTTGTTCGATAATCAAATTCTCATCAAACGACGCTCTCCAAATATCAAGCATAGACATTCGATAACGAAGAACTGCGTCCACCCATTTGAGTGCAAATGTGGTTTGAGAGGACGAGCTTCCCCTTTTTTCAGACCCATTGGCTTCAGCTGTGGAGCGAATGATGTCTGGGATAGAAGTCCCTTGAGCCACAATCACTTCTCTCAACCTTAACCTCAAAAGTTGGAACTCGTCATCTATCCTACCTATGAGGCGATATAGTAGTCGTAATTCTGCTTGGAAATTGGGGGGTTGAGAAATTTGCTCGCCAGTGACGCTTGCTATAACAGGGTGAAGCCAGTAGTTTAGTCCCTCCTGCTGCAGTAAGATAACCTTGTCGATTTTATCCTTGATGAGTATGTTATCCATCAAAGTGGACACCTTTAAATGGGTAGTTTGAGGTAGGAAAAATTGTATACGTTTTTCCTCGTCGCTAATGAACTGCGAAGTGGCATGTAGATACTTTGAGCCACTACTATACGCCATGAAGCCTTGCGACAAATCTTGGAAAAAACTCTCTGAATTTTTCAAAAACATGGGTTCAAATACAGTTTGATAGTAGTTGTCACCGTATTGCATCTCCGACGACAAGTTGCTTTCGGTCAACAGTTCCATCATTTGTATGATCTTTGTGATGTACATTGTTGAAGTAACGACAACTCCTCTTCTACTTTTACTTATCTCTTCAAGCACAATGTTGATCATCCGAGATCCGATTTCGTTGTTGTTGTACATCACCACGTTTTCCTTGAACAATTGAACACCCAAATCATAGATGAGAAGTTTTTTGTGCTCCTTGACGTATACACGGTTGAGGTACATCAACACATCACTGATAAACTTCATGCTTTGTAAATGTTCGTCCCACTCTTGGATAAGTACGCGCATAAACTGTTCGGGGCTTGAGCCAAGGCTTACCAATATAGATCTTTGCTCTAGCAAATGGCTCCTTACTGTATCGGCAACTTTGTCGTACAACCGTCCTCCAAATTTTCTCAAAACTAAAACATACGCTTTGCGGTATAGCTGCTCGTAGGATAGGCTTGAGACATTTTTGTTCTGGATTTGAGTTATTGCATTTTGCAAAACGGACCAATTCTTTTCAAAATCAGCAGCGGGGTCAGCGGGAGGATCCTCCAATGACGATGACGCGCTAATTAACGACTTTCTTGGCGGCCTGATTTTAGATCTTCTAGCTCCGGCAGGAATCATCCTTTCTATGTTTTGTCGATGGCGTTACCAAAGGTTTGGTGGCAGTACGAAAGATGGAAAATGAAATCAAAGAGTAGTGCGACCTCATCAAAATCGAGAGAGTTGTTTTGTGTAACAACGCATATAAAGCTCTTGGCCAACGCTTCATACATGGTAGGAATATTACACTGTGCCAATGGCTGTGGTCAACAGGATAAGAGAGAAGAAGGTACCTTCAATCAACAGAAGGGCTTACGAACCACATTTTGTGAGTTTTGTAACTGAAGATCCACTTCACAGACACACTTTCCGAATCTAACTTGAACTATCTATACGTATTCTGATTAGCCACCAGACAAGTAGACACTCTACTTTCTTGATCTTCTTATATTCCCAAAAACTTTGAGTTGTTTGAAGAACCATTGCATGCAAAACTCTACAAACCACAAAGGCATGTATCTACTGATAAAATGCAAGGTGTAACCACTGGTTCCACCGTACAAATTGAACCTTGTCAGTTTTCTCAAAACTTTTCCAACAATATCTTTAGCATATTTTTCAGGACTAACACCATTATCCTCACTCATCTTTTTAGTAGCAATAGCACTTTCGATTGCCCCATCGACATTGTACAAGGAGTTCTTGAAGGTATTCTCGTATTCGGCATTACTCTCTCTTACACCAATTTCCGTGTCCACCCCACCAGTGATAACACTATGCACCTTGACTCCGAAAGGCTCCATCTCACCGTGTAGTGTTTGCGCATACGTATCAATAGCGGCTTTCGTAGAGCAATATATGCTTGACCACGCGAGCGGCACTCTTGCTGCAACTGAGCTGGTAAAAACAATCGATCCTTTGGCGTTGATTACATATGGAGCAAGATGTTTGGTGACACTGATGTGTCCAGTAACGTTCACCTGATATATCTTTTCAACTTTTCTCTCATCCATTTCGATTGCAGGGCCATTGACAGCAATTCCTGCATTGTTGTACAAGATGTCAACATATCCACCAGTCTCCTTAAGTACAACGTCCTTCAACTTTTTCAAATCATCAAGGTTGGTAATGTCGCAAGGGACTGAAATGAGTCCATGCTCGGCAACGAGTGGATCTTGCAAATGCAACACAGATTGTGGGGAAGCTCCGATAACTTTAAAACCTTTTCTGGAAAATTCTCTAGCAAGCTCATACCCAATACCTGATGAAGCCCCAGTAATCAAAGCGTACTTTTGACTTGGTCTGTGTAATTTTGATTCACTCATGAGCTCGAGGTTAATGACGGTCTCTCTTGATACACGCAAAATATGATAGGCTCATATTTCATTCATCAAAAAATAAGATAGATTATTGCAGTATTTTATATATCCTGGTACGTTAAAGAGTGGTGGTAGAAGTGAGGGGGGCGGGGGGCGGGTTTAATGGAATCAAAGGCGTACCAATTCGGTGTCAGCGGATATAGATGGGACGGAGTTAATTGCATGGAAAAATACGCGGAGTTCTTCACCAAGTACATAGTGTTTTCTACATCTCACAGCTATTGAACGAAATGCAAGGCGACTACAACGGCATCGTGTCCTCTCGTGGTGGTGTCTTGTTCACATCTAACCCTGTTGCAACTTAAAATTGGGAATTGTAATGTTCTTGCTCCAATCACATACTTGTTACACATCTCCATGTACGTAAAAGCTTATTTATTATCTCAATTCCCTAAGAAATCTACTCTACTTCCTCAATTTCCTGATATTTCTAAATGGCTTAAGCTGTTTGAAGAACCATTGCATAATAAATTCCACCAACCACAAGGGATAATATCTTCCAATAAAATGTAACGTGTAACCCTTTGCTCCTCCGTACAAGTTGAATTTGGACAGCTTTTTCAACACTTTGCGACCAACGTCTTTGGCGTACAGTTCAGCACTTACCCCAACCTTAGTCATGTCCTTTGAAGCTAATGCACTCTCACGTGCACCTTCAACATTATACAAAGAGTGCTCGAGTTCCTTCTCCTCATCAACGTCCGCTTTTGCACCTATTTCTGTATCCACACCTCCCGTGATAACACTATGCACCTTGACTCCAAAAGGCTCCATCTCACCGTGCAATGTTTGTGCGTATGAATCAATCGCAGCCTTGGTGGCACTGTATATGCTAGTCCACGCAAGTGGCACTCTTGCTGCAACTGAACTTGTAAAAACGATCGATCCTTTGGCATTGACCACATATGGAGCAAGCTGTTTTGTGGCGTTGATATGACCAATCACATTCACTTGGAAGATCTTGTTGACCTTGCTTTCGTCCATCTCCGCCGCCGGTCCACCAATCGCAATACCAGCGTTGTTGTACAAGATGTCAACATATCCACCAGTCTCCTTAAATACAACGTCCTTCAACTTTTTCAAATCATCAAGGTTGGCAATGTCGCAAGGGACTGAAATGAGTCCATGCTCGGCAACGAGTGGATCTTGCAAATGCAACACAGATTGTGGGGAAGCTCCGATAACCTTGTATCCTGCTCTGCTGAAGACTTTGACAAGTTCATACCCAATACCTGAAGATGCGCCTGTGATAACTGCGTATTTTTTGTCTCTTTTGTGGGGAATAACTCATTGTAGTCCGGGTTTGCAAAGAACATGATCAATCCCGCAAGAGTTGAAAATTGGCTCTGGTTTTATACTCAGTCATTTGTAAAAGGCGTTGTCTTGCGTGGGGCGTGGTTGTAAAGATTGAAGAGAAAACCTTATTCTTTATCTCCGAGATCTCGCCTGTGAAGGTTTATTGTTGTGCTCAATCTCCAAGACCCCGCTTAAATCTAGATAAGCCCACGAAAGACAACTGGGGGAGGAGCAATAATTACCCCCTGCATTAGGAGAACCATAGTTACTACACTGTCTTAGAGTCAATACCTATCGAGAATTCCAGAAAAACAAATGAAGAATCGTTAGTTCACTTTTCATTAATGCTTAATTTTGTCAAGCTATGGAATTGTAAGCGGCATTACGCTCCCAAACATCGTTTTTACTAATGTTTGATAATACTGACTTAACCTTCTATTACTGAGAAGTTTGTCCCCCTCTGTAAGTATTTCCTTCATTTACAAATTTGCTAAATTTAGCAACAAAATTCAACAAAAATACCAAAAACACACTTAGAAGCTAGGAGTTTAGATTCAATCAATCGTAATTACGTCCCCTCTTTGCAGACCTGAGGCATGTTTACAGAGAATAAATCGGTTTTTAAGGGCTTAACAACATATTCTTTTTATCATCTCCTTTCGGTTTTAGTAGGGCTTCTGTTATTTTCCCCACGAAACGCTTATGATTACTAAGAATCTAATTGGTTTAAGAAAATAACAAAACAAAAAGAAATCACTCCGAAACCGCTCCTTCTCCGGCCCGCACATTCTCATGACGCATTTGTTTTGAAAAAAAAAAAAAAAAAAGAAAAGAAAATGCTATATATACCCAGCGAATCGGTCCATACTCTTCTGTTTTTGAATGCACATTTGCAACGAATACTAACGAAACTAATCATGGCCCCAAAGACATTATACGACAAGATATTTGAAGACCACATTGTTTACAAAGACGACTCCGATTCGTGTTTATTGTACATTGACAGACACTTGGTACATGAGGTTACATCCCCGCAAGCCTTTGAAGGATTGAGGAATGCACATAGATCGGTTAGAAGAACTGACTGTACATTGGCTACTGTTGATCACAATATCCCTACCACTCCTAGAAACAACTTCAAAGACGTTGATTCATTTATTAAACAGAGTGATTCCAAGTTGCAAGTCAAGACCTTGGAACAAAATGTCAAGGATTTTGATGTAGCTTATTTCGGTATGAGTGATAGCAGACAGGGTATTGTTCACATTGTTGGTCCAGAGCAAGGATTCACTTTACCTGGTACCACTGTTGTTTGTGGTGATTCACACACTTCCACACACGGTGCGTTTGGTGCTTTGGCATTTGGTATCGGTACTTCAGAAGTTGAGCATGTTCTTGCAACACAAACAATCATTCAAACCAAATCAAAAAACATGAGAATTTTTGTTGATGGATCCTTGAGTGAAGGAATCACTTCCAAAGATTTGATCTTGCATGTTATTGGAGTTATTGGTACTGCTGGTGGTACTGGATGTGTTATTGAGTTTGCTGGTAAAGCTATTGAAGATTTGTCTATGGAAGCTAGAATGTCGATATGTAATATGTCAATCGAAGCTGGTGCCAGGGCCGGTATGATCAAGCCAGACGAAACTACATTCAAGTATATCAAAGGAAGACCATTGGCACCAAAGGGAGCAGAATGGGACAAAGCTGTCAAATACTGGAAGACATTACACTCAGACCCTGGTGCAAAATTTGATTACGATATCAAGATTGCTGCGAAGGATATTGTCCCAACTATAACTTGGGGTAATTCTCCACAAGATGCTTTGCCAATTACTGCCAAGGTTCCTGATCCAGCCGAAGTGAGCGATCCAATCAAGAAGGAGGGTATGCTTAGGGCATTAAAGTATCAAGGATTGACTCCAAATACTCCATTAAAAGACATCAAAATTGACAAAGCATTCATTGGCTCATGTACAAACTCAAGAATTGAGGATTTGAGAGCTGCTGCAAAAGTAGCAAAAGGACACAAGAAAGCCGATAACGTCAAGGAAGTTTTGGTAGTGCCTGGTTCTGGTTTAATCAAGAGACAAGCTGAGAAGGAAGGACTCGATAAGATTTTTGAGGCTGCTGGCTTCACTTGGAGAGAAGCTGGTTGTTCAATGTGTTTGGGAATGAATCCTGATATTTTGAGCCCTGAAGAGAGATGTGCTTCGACATCAAACAGAAACTTTGAAGGTCGTCAGGGAGCAAGGTCAAGAACACATTTGATGTCGCCAGCAATGGCTGCCGCTGCTGCTATCAAGGGACATTTTACCGACATCAGGGAGTTTGAGCACAATCACACCGATGAACCCGAGGTGGCAATTGAGCTGGGTGAAGAAGACCAAGAGTTGCAAGATGCAGTTTACGAGCACGAAAAAGTGCCAATGGATGTGTCACAAGCTGTTGAAGATGACAGACTTAAGGATATACCACAACCATCACCAAAGAAATCGAAGCCATCACCTGATGTTGCTAGTGGTTTGGACAAATTCACCGTGTTGACTGGTATTGCAGCTCCGTTATTCAAGGCTAATGTCGACACCGATGCCATTATTCCAAAACAGTTTTTAAAAACAATCAAAAGAACTGGTTTGAAGGATGGTTTGTTTTATGAAGCAAGGTTTGTCAAGGAAAACGGTAAAGACGTTGAGACTGATTTTGTGTTGAATCGGGAGCCATATAGAAAGGCTGAAATCTTGGTGGTGACCGGTGACAACTTTGGATGTGGTTCTTCTCGAGAACACGCGCCATGGGCATTGAAGGACTTCGGAATCAAGTCTATAATAGCTCCATCGTTTGGTGACATTTTCTACAACAACTCGTTCAAGAACTTTTTGCTTCCAATTAGATTACCTCAAGAGGTTATTGAGTCAAAGCTTATACCGGTGATTGAAGCCGGACACAAGTTGACCATTGATTTGCCAACTCAACAAATTAGAGATGGTGAAACTGACGAGGTTTTGGTTGAACATTTCGAAGTGGAAGAGTTTAGGAAGCACTGTTTGCTCAATGGATTAGATGACATTGGATTGACATTGCAAAAGGAAGAGTATATCAAAGCTTTTGAGGAGAAAAGAAGGGACACTTTTTCATTTTTGGAGGGTGGGTCCAAATTGATTACCCCTGTTAAGGGTGCCAAGAAGAGCAAGTATGGTTTGAAAACTCAAGAATGGTGAACGACGTATAATTTATTACAGAATATCTAATTATTTATATCAAATTAAAGTTAATACTATACAATCTCTAATCTGCACGCTCTGACATGACTTGTTTCACAGGTTCTGAATCTCCATAAAGATTGTGCTGTTGAATATACCTGATGACCGAATTGGGCAACAAGTACTGCACAGACATGCCTCTTCTAATAAACAATCGTATTTTCGTTGACGAAATATCATTGTAGATCAATTGCTTGATAACCAAGATGTTTTTCCTGTGTTCATACATAATATCATGACTCAAGAGGAAACTCCTCACATCTGAGCCTGTCCTTTCCACAATCAAACAACCATATTTCCCAAGAATGTGATGCAAATCCTGGTCTGCCCATACATCGGGCTCTCCCATTGACTCAATCAAATCCCCACCTGCTAGCAACATAATCTTGACTCCTCTTCTCTTACCCGACTTTGTCATGATTCCTCCTCGTTTAATGTTGATTTCCTCATTGAAATGATCCAAAACCAATGCTGTTCTTGTGTATTTTGGTTGTAAAGATTCCCATGCATCAACCATAAGCCATGATGAAGTACGTTCACACGCCAATTCACACATTCTAACCCTATGATGAGCAGGGGCCAACCCTTGTTTCTTGTAATTTGAAGATACCGGACTGTAGTATCCACCAATAACCTCAAATCGCGTTTGTTCAATTACCGCATCCAATGCCATTTCAAACATTCTCAAATGCAAATAAGTTATGGGCGAGTAACTTCCACAAGCAACAATAACCAATGGCGATTTTGATTCGTCGGTCAATGTAGTAGCCAATCTATGAGTTGGAAAGTTGTACTCTGATAATTCAGTTGCCTGCCGCTGTATCCCATGAGGCACCTCTTCCAAATCAGCAATTTGCGACGAACGTACCTGGATAGAAGGTGGGAGAATCTCCTTTCTAGTCTTTTCTTCTTGTGGTTCGGAAACATCAATAATTATCTCCTCTTCCTCATCTGATGATGAGTTTGTTAACTCAGTATGCTTACGAGGAATCTTGGAGTGATACCGGGACTCAGATTCTCCACTGCTCTCGTATGATTTGCCTCGGATCACTGAAGGCTTTGCTGAGGAAGAGGCTGGGTGTGGCGCTGGATCATCCAACGCTTCTCCTAAATCTTCCATCACAAAAGGCTGGATTGGGACATTCTGCGGTATAGCATGCAGTGGTGCAGTGGGTTCAATGTTTTTGTTTCTGGACGGAGGTGTGAAATTAGGGTCGTTTGTGGGGTCCATTATGAATTAGTGTCAAGGGACTGATGCGTGGGGGTGAGACTCTGCCTGGGAAATAATTATGCAGTCTGTGGTTATGTTCGAGTATTTTTACACTTCGTAAATGGTAAATTAAACGTTTGAGAAAACTTCCCCTGCTCCCCTTGTAAGGTACAGATTATTCTAGATCTTAAAGGTAGTAAAAGAGGGAAAGGTGGGTCACATTTTTCCGCGGTAGAAATTTTTTTTTTTTTTTTTTTTTTTCTTCTTTCCCTTTGTTGACTGCGCTTACAAGAGACGAAGAACAGTACAATAAAATTGTGGATTATTGAGTTCTATAATTTCGGATATGGGGATTAGTCATTCGCTCTGATAAGAAAACTAAACTTTATCTTTAAAAGACTTGCAGAAGCGCAGGCAATTTTGGCACTCAGTAGACATTTGTGAAACGCTACATAACGATAGAATCTGTGCAAAAACCTAAGCTACAGTAGATCTGGTGCCGATAGTGTACAGTACTGCATCTTTCTTTATCTTGCGACAGTGTGGATCAGTTTATACATGCGACACGCAGAAGAAAAAAAAAGAGAAAAAAATAAAGTAAAATAAAATAAATTAAAATAAAATAAGAGAACCAGAAATATTCCAAATACTTCTTCATCTTGCAACGACATCTTCACTATGAGCAATGCTACCAAAATCAGACCCGCAAAGCGATTGATGAATGCTGCTGGAGGCTGCGCAAAACACGGTGCTGAATACGGGAACTGTGTGCTTTTGAAATATCAAACTATAAAAAAGGGTGATTGTGAGCAAGAATTTCAAAGGTTCAAAGCCTGCGTCACCGAAAAGATGGCAAAGCAGTAGCTACATGTGGTTCACTATTGGAATGCGCGCCAGGAATTTGAGCTCGTCAGGAATGGAGCCCCTCACTGTATACCGTTTCTGCATCGTGGGTGTCTTTTACAGCATTCCCTGTTCTTTGTCGTGCTATATAAAGCTACCACTGGTAGGTTCTGCAAATAGTGTGAAAAGAGCATCATCTGACACAAGTCTGGCTACCGACGAGGCTGTTGCGATTACACGTCTCGTTGGAGAGAGAGCGTTTGACAAGGGGCAATATGTATTCCCCGCCTCATGCTCAGCGTTGTTCTGTATAGCAATGTATAAACTCTTCCACAATGTGAAAACTCCTCAACAATGTATATTCTTTGCCTGTCACGTGTAGCCATGTGTCTTCACTCCGCAATTTTTTTTTTTTTTTGCTGTCACAAGAAATTGAAACAGAGGGAGGGAAAAAAAAAAATCGTTGTATCAATGATATCCCCCCGCCCCTTCAGTTCCATCACAACTCAGAGCTCATCTATTTTACACGCACACACACACACACACACACACACACACAGAGAGAGAGAGAGGCTCCATTAACACCGCATGACCAAATCATGGTGACCATCTCAAAACTAGCCGGCTACAACAAGCAGGATATCAAAAACATCCTTTTGTTGTTGCACGAGTTTGTCGTTACTTACAAGCACAACAAGGTTACATTGAACTACCAATCACGGCCCGTGGTTTTGTTCTTCACCACACTAATAGCCACCGCTGGGTTTGGTTTGTACTTCTCGATACGTGGAGCAGTTAGCAAGTACAATGAGTACGTGTTGGCCAAAAAATTGAGACGGCCCAGTCTTATTCGCCAGTCGTCAAATATGCTCAAGAATGGAACGAGAGAGGTGTTTATACCTAGCGGCAAGGACTCAATCAAACGCATCATCATACCCAAGCCTAATAACGACTTGTATGCTGCTGATAAGTACTTGTACAAGGACTTTGTGATCAATCAACGTCTCTTGCTGCAAAAGAAGGGAGTCTTGTTCAACTCCAAGTTTCTTAATCAGTTGGCTATCATTTGGAGAATATTGATTCCTAAATTCTACTGCAAAAACACGTCGTTGTTGCTATCACAATGTTTCTTTCTAATATTTCGAACATGGTTATCGTTGCTAGTTGCCAAGTTAGATGGTCAAATTGTGAAAAACTTGATTGCGGCAAATGGGAAAAAGTTTTCGCGTGACTTGATCTACTGGTTGTTGATTGCGTTTCCGGCTTCATATACCAATGCTGCTATCAAGTACTTGGACCAGAGACTAGCTCTAGGTTTCAGGACTAATTTGACGAGGTATATCCATGACATGTATCTCGACCAAACAATGGCGTATTACAAGATTGACTTGGGTGCGTCAGCTTTACAAAACATTGACCAATACATCACTGATGATGTGACCAAGTTTTGCTCTTCGTTATCGTCGTTGTTCTCATCAATGGGTAAGCCATTTATTGATATGATTTTTTTCGCGGTGTACTTGAGAGATAATTTGGGAAGCGGTGCTATACTTGGAATATTTGCCAACTATTTTCTCACGGCGGTCATGTTGAAGAAGGCCACGCCATCATTCGGTAAATTATCGGCACAGGGAGCCCACCTCGAAGGGGTGTATTTCAATCAGCATTTAAATTTCATGACCAATTGCGAGGAAATTGGGTTTTACAAAGGTTCACTCATTGAAAAGGCCAAGCTTCGTGAAAATTTCAACAAGTTGATGAATCATGTCAAAAAGGAGATCAATACAAGTTTTTGGTATGCAACGTTGGAAGATTACGTTTTGAAATATACTTGGTCGGCATGGGGGTACATTTTTGCTGGATTGCCGGTATTTTTGGACGAATTGTGGCCTGCAGAAGACAAGAAGAAAGATGTGTCGCTGGATGCTGCTGCAAGTGCTGCGAGCGAACGTAAGAATATGAGGCAGTTTATCACCAACAAGAGATTATTGTTGTCTCTTGCGGATGCTGGTTCGAGATTGATGTATTCCATCAAAGACGTCAACACATTGACTGGGTATACTGACCGAGTCTTTGACTTGTTGACGCAGTTGCATCGTGTGCATTCGCCTCGATTTGATTATGGTGATAAACGAGGAATTGCTGATATTCATGGCACTATTCAAAACAATTACCCCAATGGGTTGAGATTTGAACATATTCCAGTAATCATCCCTACTCCAGAAGGTTCCGAATACGTTCCCTTGGTTGAAGATTTGAATTTCCACATTAAGCTGAGGAATATGTTAATTTTAGGACTGAATGGATCGGGGAAGACTTCAATCGCGAGAATTATTGCTGGGTTGTGGCCATTATACAGTGGTCTTTTATCGAAACCCAATGATGACGATATTTTTTACCTCCCACAAAAGACGTATTTCACAACTGGTAATTTACGAGACCAGATCATATACCCACACTCGTATGTTGAGATGTTGGAAATGGGTTACAACGATGATTACTTGTACCATATTCTTCGTGAAGTGAAGTTGGAGTACCTTTTGAAGAGAGAGGGTAGTTTCAATGTTGTTAAGGATTGGAAGGATGTTTTCAGTGGTGGTGAGAAACAACGTGTTAGTATTGCTCGTGTGTTGTTCAAGAACCCCAAGTTGGTGGTTCTTGACGAAAGTACCAATGCCGTCAGTACCGATGTTGAAGATTATCTTTTTGAACTTTTGAAGCTGAAAAAGATTCCATTCATTACGTTGTCTCATAGACCATTGTTGATGAAGTATCATGATTATATTTTGGAAATTGAAGAGGAGGGTACTTGGAAACTACATGACTTGACTAGTGAGGAGAATTTAAAGACTATAGATAATGAAATTACTGAAATTGAAGAAAAACTTAGTCAAGTGACGAAATGGGAAAAGAGGAAAGATGAAATCAATGATTATTTGGATGGGAAGTTCAATGATATTGGAATGGAGAGTTCAATTGATTTTTCGGAGGAAAAGATCAAAGTCGGGGGTGCCTAGATAGATAGAGAAAGAAGTATGTAGCTTTTGTAGTAGAAAATGATTGGAAATGAAAGCGAAATGAAAGTGGAACTGTTCTTCGCGTGTGGTTTGTTGCACGTGTCGTACTTTAATTCTCTTCGGACAACAACATCTCGCATAAAAAAAGAAATTCACCACAGAAGAAGAAGAAAAAAAAAAAAAAAATCGAAGAAAGAGAGGCCAGACAGACAGAAAACAAAAAAAAAAAACTTCAAGTTTCCATTCCTTCTATCCAAATCTCTCCTTTCAAATAAACCACCAACATAAATCACACCTATTCCATCATGTCCGAACCAATCAAGAAAAAGAACGGAGACATTTCCAAAGCCCCCACCCCACAGAATACCCCAGCGAGCGTCACAAGCTCCTACTTGAAGTCGCAACCACCCACGGTGCCCACCATTGAAGAAGGCAACGAGAACAAAATCAATCAAACATTAGCCAACAATCCCGTTTTGTTGTCCATGATCCAGGGCAAATTGGGTGATTTGGTGGGTAAGAGCAGCGGATATGTGGCTAACTTGCCACCAGCGGTTAAGGATCGTGTTTATGGGTTGAAGTCGATACAACAGCAGCAGATGAAGCTAGAGGCTGAGTTTCAGAGGGAGTTGTTGGAGTTGGAGAAGAGGTATTTCAAGAAGTATGAACCGCTTTATGCGAAGAGGAAGCAGGTTATTGTGGGGGATGTTGAGCCCAGTGAGCAGGAGATTGAAGAAGGAAAAGCACTTGAAGAGAAGGATGAGGACGAGGAGGAACAAGATGATGATGATGAGGAGCAAGAGGATGCTGAAGGGACAGTTGGTAAAGATGCCAAGGGTATCCCTGGATTCTGGTTGACTGCATTGGAGAACTTATCCACAGTATCGGAAACCATTACCGATAGGGATTCAGAAATATTGGAGCATTTGATTGATATTCGTATGCAATACTTGTCGACACCGGGGTTTGAATTGATTTTCGAGTTTGGCGAGAATGAATACTTGTCCAATTCAACCTTGACCAAGACTTATCATTACCAAGCTGAGTTGGGATACAGTGGTGATTTCGTTTACGATCATGCAACCGGGTGTGAAATCAATTGGAAGTCGAAAGAGAAGAACCCAACTATCAATATTGAAAGAAGGAAACAAAGAAATAAAACCACTAAGCAAACTAGAACTATTGAGAAGATTACTCCAACTGAATCATTTTTCAATTTCTTTGATCCACCAAAACCACCAAAAGTTGGCCACGGTGAAAAAGGTTCAAATGGTCAAGGTGAAGATGATGAGGAGCGGGACAAAGACAATGGCGATGAAGAGGATGAAGATGAAGAAGATGAGGATTTAGAAGCTAGATTGGAGTTGGATTACCAATTGGGTGAAGAAATCAAGGACCGGTTGATTCCAAGAGCAGTTGATTGGTTTACCGGTGATGCTGTTGATTTCGCATACCCTGATGAGTTTGACGGTGATGAAGAGGACGAGTTTTCTGATGAAGATGGTGAAGACGAAGACGAGGATGATGATGAGGATGGTGGTGAAGCTGGACAAGAAAAACAGCCACCAGCTGAGTGTAAGCAACAATAATTGGAGGGATGAGAAGCTGACTATGTGTGTGTGTGTGCGTGCGTGCGTGCGTGCGTGTGTGTGTGTGTGTGTGTACATTTGTTGAATAGTTGTGAATACAAACTTTGAAAGGGTTATCGTGAACGTGAACGTAGGAGAATTGAATGCAGTTGTTGATAAAAAAGGACGATGCTTTGTAATTTTCGTTGCTGCAGGAATGCACAATCAATCGAAGCAAAGTGGTAGTAGAAGGGCAGCTACAATATAACATTTCATTCATTCGATCCTGAGGTTGTCCCCTCGCCACCCATCACATCACACAGAGAAGATCTGTATATAGTGGGTGAGTGATATAGACATACACAAAGCATATAAATGCACAAAAGCCCAGAGAACAAAAGCAACCAACGACACAAAAGACAGTAATGACAAAGACAAAGGACATAGAGGGACCGGCAGATGAACAAGTGGGGCACTTGTGGGGCACTTAAGGAAGACGAGGGACAAAACGTGTTTTAACCGAGCAAAACCGAGCAAAGGGGGAGGACCATGAGGGGCGTTAGGAGGGGCAAGGCACCAAAAGTTTAGCAAAGTTTTGGTGGAAATTGAAAAACGTTCTTTTGGATAATCCAATCCATAACCCATAATCTATAGTCTAGATTGTGGGGCCTTATTTCCGATGAAAGGACAATAGGGTGAGATTTTCTTTTTTTTTCTTTTTGTTTATTTTTGTTTTCTTTGGAAAGAACGTGGTCGAGAAAAAGATAGGGGCAACAATCATAGCAACTACGGCGATGCACGTGTACGAAGAAGAGAAGACATGAAAGAATCTGAAACCAATTCTCTTGGTAAATACGATCAATTCATCATGTCTTTTAGTGAGTGAATGAAGCTTTTGTGAGGTGTTTGCATTTGTTTTGTTTTGTTTTTTTCCCTCGGCATAAATGCATGATAAAAAATTCATCAAGAAAGCAAAGAAGAGGAAATTTTAGCTCAATTCGTAACAATCTTGGCCATTTCGGGATGAGTTCACCACAAAACAAATGCCCTACAGGCGATCATTATTCTTTAACCAGCAGTAAAATAATAGGAAAGATACAATTTGTAAAGATGAGCTTCCCAATGCAAATTGTGAAACTTTTTGCAATGAAATTTTACAGTGGTCAATTTACGAGAATGTATAATTTTGTTTTTAGTAACACTTTGAGGAATCAGAAAGTGTGTAAGGTTGCAAACTACTATCGCTTGATTCTATAACATTACTACTGTGTGAGTATATGCACACATGCGTTGTTTTGTAAGAATTGCATGTGAATCTAGACTCATTTCCACCATGCACATTAAATATGACGATCCTTAGAACGTTTGATCTAATATGTGTATATGATATGTGTATATAATATATGTATATGTATATATACAAATATAACATGTACTAAGTGAAAGATAGATTGTGTTTTTAGTTTTAGAGTTTTCGCCTTGATCAAAGCTCTGCAATTTGATTGGTTGAGACATTTAACAAACGTTTGGCATGTATTATAAATATTAAGATTTTATACCTGATTTCTGCATAAAATGTTATTTTGTTGACTCAGAACAACAGTACTTAGGCAACGTTGCAAAGTAGTGAAATTAGTAGTATTTGGTAGCACCAGGCTATGCTATCAAGACACCAAAGAAGAAAAGACATACAAAGCCGACGTAATAAATAATAATAAAACAAGTAAGCACATAAGCAAAGGGGGGTGGATGCAAACTTCTCTTGATATTCATTATGTCTCTCCTGCTTAAAATAAGTTTTTTTTTAGCAAGTTCTTCATAATTTAGATTGAGAATAAGCAATAGTAGACACATCGATGTGGTTGTAGACCAAACTAGCATACAACATACAACATACAACATACACTACCATGCGATACTCTAATACGCATATATCGATGGGTATCAAAAGTGGTTGTGGTTGATCTTTGTGATTGTTAAGGTGAGTATACAACAATAGAGCAAAGAAAAAAAGCAATTTTTTTTTTATTTTATTTTATTTTATTTTATTTTATTTTATTTTATCTTTGGTGTCTGTGTTTGTATTTGTGGTTTCATCTCTTAGCCACACTTTTGTTACACAATAGACACAATAATTAAAATGAGATAGCAGTGTAAAATATCACATGCTAATGTAAATATTTATAGAAATACATATTGTAGAGTGAACCAAAAAAAAAAACGTAAACGTATATATATATATATATGTATATACATAAATATATATATATAGACTTACATAGAGGTGTAGTTTGATATGATTACATCATATGACATCTTATCAATACCATATTATACTTTACTCACTGCTTTAGTACATACTATTTAATAATACTATACTTTCGTAGTAACTGTAACATTAGTCTTACTCCTTGTAGCATGTGACAATATAAATATGTTTTGCCATCTCATCATCATCAGCTTCGTCTTCTTCTTCTTTCTTTATTGACATACCTTTACATACACACCCATGTAATACATATACTTATACATATACATACATACATACATACATACATACATACGTAGATGCATACTGTGTTAAATAATATTGTTTGTGTTTTAACCCTTTAGCTTTAGTCTATGTGAGTTTTGTGTTTTGTGTGTGATGTGTGTGATGTGTGATGTGTTATTGTTACCTATAACACACTCTTTCAATTCATCCTTTTTCACAAGAGAGAGGGAGAGACAGAGATAACAACAACAGAGTCAAATATACACATATATCCATGTACAATAGGAGTTCAATGGTAAAAGACTGTAAAAGACTATAAAAGCACAACTAAATTCCCTCAATATTCACAACCTCTTCTTTCTTTATTTCTTTCTTCTCTTATTACTTCTTCCCTTCTCACAACAACAGCAGCAACAACCCTTCATCAAACAGCTTAGTCACTGTTAAATTTACATTACATACCTTCTTTGTCAAGTCTTCTTATCTTTACAAAGTAAAATCCACAGTTGTTTACACACACATCTACACAGTTTTTTTTTTGTTATCTATAATAATAATAACAACAACAACAACAACAACAACAGCAAACAAACACAAACGGAAAAAAAAAAAATATTTCTATAAATTCAAAACACTCCTCCCCCTTCCCCCCCCTGAGTTTTTTTGTTTTTTTGTTTTTTCGTTTTATTCCTCATAATCTAAGCACGTGCGCCACATACATTACACACACAAACTATACCCATCACTATGTCTGACATCAACCAAATTAAACAAAATATTAAGCAATCTTTGCCAAAGAGTGGCACCAAAGCTAAGCAATTTGACTCCAAAACTATTCAACACATCAACAGCTACCCTTTAGTTAAAGACATTGAACAGTTGGTTTTATCAATTTCCCTTGTTCAAGTTATCCACCAACAACTTGTCGTGCCAATTTACAATTTTCTCATTACTAACATTTTGACGATTTCGCCAATTTACGAAGTTGCTGGTTTATTTGACGGATTGAGTCTTTACGCATTGGGCATTTTCGACTATTTTTTCATTGAGTTGCCAAATTATTTCATTAGCTTGATTGTCAATAACTTTATCAAACCTATTAACCAACACATTATCCACATCAATAATCAGTTTTTGAAGCCAGTCGAAAATGAAGCTGAAGATTCCCTTTTCCAGATTTACTACACTTTGAAACTGATTGTGTTGAATGCCACCAGCGTCGCATACTCTAATGCAAATGAAATTCAACTGCACATTGTATCTACTTTCAATCAAGAATTGAAGGCTACTTCCAAGGATAAATCCACTTTGGAAAAAAATTTGACTGCTAGTTACAATACTGGAGTTAAAACCGTCAAGACGATTAATGACGATTATATTGTTCCCTTGAAGAATCAAACTCAAGAGTTTGTGTCAAATGGAAGAAAAAATGCCGAGTCATTTATCAAGGAGACTAGAGACAAGATTGAGCCAAAGTTGAATGGAGCTGCTGCTGAGTTAAATAATAGAAAGGATGATTTGTTGAAGAATAACTCTGTCCCTGTTCCTGCAAACTAAGGGAGAAATATACCATAATATACACACACATCATATTTTCTTCTTCTTTTTTTTTTTTTTTTTGATTGATTGATTGATTGATTGATTTGAAGAAGGATGTTATCGCTGTGTCTCTGTACATTAGAAGAGGAGGATAACTTTGTTGGTGCACACTAGAGGGTTGAGGTGATTTTTAAAGAAATATAAACAGTTGCAAGAATGGGATCAAGTAGTATATACGTATGCCCTTTTGTGCACGATTTTTCGATATTATACACATACCCACATATATACAAATTCTAACTCATTCTCACTTCTTGCGTTCACTAAGCAAATTATCAACTATGCCGGGCTTTTTTTTCTGCCAGTATCTCCATCGTTTCAATCATTGCACATTTCTATATGCTCTTAGTACTTTTAGACATGGGATGTAAACTAAAACCAGAAAACTACAGCTTTAGCCAAGTTGTGGTCATTTGAAATGTCACCAATTACTGCAAACCCTATTTATATGTGTATGCTTGATATAGAGCTAACAACCTAATTCATTCATCACGTTAAAACTCTCGTCCCCTCAATCCCTCTTGAACGACTTTATATAATCTATCCCACCAACACACTTGGGCACAGTCAACTGGTGATCCTTGCCACCACCAACCACATTCTTCAATATCTCAATCCCCACATCCACAGTCCGTTGAATAGCATCATGCTCCAAAATTAGTCCTCCAGCAGAGCCTCCATTACCACCACCACTAACTCCACCAGCTCCTGCGCCTCCTCTCCCCCGCATTCGCTCCTGCTTAAACTTTCTCACGTCATTATACACATCCTCTTCGTTCCTCATATTCGAATGATCAAGCATCTTCCAATCAAACGTATCAAAATCCCACAACACCGCCTGCATGCCAAACTGGCGCAAAATCAGCCGCACCCGATTATCAATCCCACCATAAGGTGGCCTAAACCATTTCGGCAAATGGTGTCCCGTGGCATTCATGCTCCAAATCAGCCACTCAATCTGGGCAATTATGCCCTCGTTGCTCAACCCTGGTAAAAACTTGTGCGACCACGTATGCGACCCCATAATGTGTCCGGACCGCATCGCCAACTGGTAAACCTCAGGAAAGCGGACGATATTGACTCCCAATGTGAAAAACGTCGTTTGCGTATGTGTCAAATTCAATGCATCAAGTAATTTCAAAGTATAGGGGCTAGGTCCATCGTCAAATGTTTGCGAAAGTTTGGGGCACGTGTACACGTCATCTACTTCAACACAGTTGAAACAGTCAAATGAACACAGCGAGGGTGATCGTAATGTCATGGCAGAACAGCTGGCCTGTGGGTGGAGGGGCACAGGGACAATCTTGTTAAAATCAATAAAGTCGAGCGGGATGTAGGGTGGATCCAACCCGGGCCATTCGTGCAATCCTGTAAAGTCAGTTAGCCATTGTGGGAAGGGTAGTTTCGGCGGGTAGATCATGGGCGACGGCGGGAGTTCATGTTGTTTGGAAACGGGCACTGGAGTGGGAGCTTTAGGAGCAAATGGGTTTGGGATTGGCGGAAGGGCATGTGCGTTTGCATTTGCGTTTGCATTTGCGTTTGCTTGCTCAGCATGGCTCACTTGTTGCTGCATTTGTCGTTGAACATGGAAATCGGGAGTTTGTCCATAAACATAACCATCAAACACTCTGCTATCGGGACCACCAGTGCCAGCACCACTCACACCTCTGTGGTCTTTGCCGCTGTAGAATTTGGGTGAGATCACCGACGATATCTTGGCACTCAACCTTTTGGAATACTCCGATGCATAACTGAATGATGACGATAAATAAAACACCCACGTGATGGCGTATTGCAACTTCATCATGGTTTGATAGTGGTGGGTATGTGGTGTTTCCGTTGAAACGAAAAATCAATAACTGACTAAACTTGTGGTGGATAATGATTGGAATACAAAATAATAGATATGCTGAAACTGTATACTTGAAGGCAACTTGTATTTCAAGAACTTGTATTTCCAGTTGTTTTTTTTTCTATTCTTTTTTTGTATTTTGCAATTGTTTCTTGATATGTTGCAAACCAACACCAGAAAAAAAATATGGTCAAGAAAAACCTACTCCGATATCAACCCCACGAGAACACTTCTCTGTTCTCTGACTATCGCTTCTTTCTCTTGATCAACCCAGTGAGATCATTAGCCACTCTCTTGACTCCACTCCCATCAGACACCCTTAGTTCAGAGCGCGCAGAACCTTGCCCGCTCTTTTCCTTCTCAATTCCTTCTTTGGCACCTCCCTTCACCAACTCCTTCTTTGTCTTCTTCTCCATCACACCAACAACTTCCCCATATTGAAACTCATCCATACCCAACCTCTCTTTAAAAAAAGTGGGGATTTGGACTTGGGTCAAGTACTCAACGTCAACCAATTTATCAAAATTGATCAGTTTGATGATATTATTGATAAACAGTTTATACTCATGAATCGAAACGACAACCACGTCATCATCTTTGTCTACGGATCTTTCCCCATCCTCAAGTATATCATCACTTGCAAATCGGGTACATCCAATCAACCCCACACAATCACCCAATCTAAACTCTTGTCTGAACCCCAACTCTTGATAGAATCGATCAACGGACACATTGGAGTATCGATTCTCCACAATCAAATGCTCCAAAAATCGACCCTTGGGGTCGTCAGGGAATAGAGGAATATTGTATACCGCCAACTTCAGCACTTTGCTAGCATCAGCATCTCTTTCACTCTTTTCTTCATTGGCTACAGTTCCATCAGCTTCGCTATTGTGAGTGATACTTTTGCTTATGTATTTAGTTTGGTTGTCGCTGTGATCACCGCTGAAAATATGCCCAATTGACCAATTTGGCAATGTTGCAATAAACTTGCGCATGGCAAATTCATCCGACCCGGGAATGAGTAATCTCTTGATTTGCCAAGTCCCACTATCGTTTCCCACGCACACCGATTCTATAATCTTTAACCACCAACTGAGCAATACTTGTCCATTACCCAAATGCTTGTATTTGTTGCCTGAAGAGTTGGGAAACATGTACTGTGGTGCCGTTTTGGTGAATAGACAGATATGTGTGTTGATTCTGCGTGGGAGGGTACGTAATTGTTCGGATTTAGTAGGCTTGATGAAATGGTGAGTATTCTTGTGGTTGTGGATGCCATAGTATGGAAGGGTATTGAGGTAGGTGGGATCTGCTAATAGTTTGGTTTGTAATTTATGAATCCTTGCAGTAGTTTCATTGATGAATGAAGCACTTCCGTTTTCTTGTTGCCTGCCATTTAGTCCTCCATGTTCACCCATTGACGAGCCCTCTTCTTGCTGCTGCTCCTGCTCTTGTTTCCGCCGTCTCAACTTCACTTTGTATCGCCCAACATCATAATTCACAATATACAGCAACACCAGCTCCACAACATCACCTACACGATACCCCTCCAATTTCTTTAACCCCGTGGTATCACACTTGGAAACAAATACATATTGATCAACAGTATCTTTCTCCTCATATACTAATAAGTACACAAACACCTCAATTCCCAAAACAATGACATCTCCATCAATCAATGTAAAGAAATGTCGTATTTTGATAGTATCTGGATGTTGATTCTTGTGGTGTGCATGTTTGGGAAAATTTATTGGGGATTTGATGTAGGTTGGTTTGGATTGGATATATATGTATTTGAATAGTTCATTTGCTGGTAGATGATTAGCTAGTAGTGACTTAAGTGGCATCGGGAGTTGGCGTTTAGCAATGGAGTTCATAGTGATTGTTATTATTCTTTTTTTTTCAGGATCGCATTGATATAGTTAACGTGTTTTGAATACGCGACCGTTATTCAAGCTGTGTCAGTGTCGCAAAAAGTCCTTTCACGATATTGAAAAAAACTAAATGAGAACAGACACAAACTTTAGCCGGAGTTTATGCAAAGCAGAGAGTACGCAATAGTAAAAACAATAGAACAAGGCCAAGTCACAACCCGTTTACCGCTCAACAATGCATCAAAATAAGAACCGATCTGTATCTCCCTCTCCCTCTCCCTCTCTCTCACAAAAGCAAATTTGTGCACTCTTGTCCAAGCAAAGCTGGCTTAAAGAGGGGGCCATAGACCCAAGTTTCAACTCTAACAAAAGCCAAAGTTGTGATGTGGTTTGTACTACGGTAGAAAACAAAACGACTGAAAACGACTGAAAACGACTAAATACGACTGTTTTCAAATTTAATTGTCAAACGGGTAAAGCAAGTTAGCCAATGTTTAAAGCGTTCCCCATTTCAAAATTTGTTATGGAAAGATGTATAGATATATCATAAACAACAGTGATGGCGAGAAGAAGACAATTTCCAATTGAAGAAGTAATTGTCATTTTTAAGGTTTTTATAAGATTTCCCTTACTTGTTTTTTTTTTTTTTTTAAATTTATTTATTTATTATTTTACAAACACTTGTCTAAAAATCAATATATTTCGTATTGGCTATAGTGGTAGACTTCTTTGTTGCTGGTTATGAGCCACACTCCCTACATTCTCATCATTAAAAATATAAATAAACTTTAGTGTACTGTAATAACGAAACCCCACTTTTCTCTAAAGGCATTGAAGTTAGTAGCCCTACCTCAAAATACATATATATATATATAAATATATAAAAGAATACATAGAAGAAACCTCAAGAAAGACATGTGTGTGTGTGTGTGTGTGTGTGTGTGTGTGTGTGTGTGTGTGTGTGTGTACCTGACTGATATCCAAACTGGTGGAAGAATAACTTGGCAGCAAAAGAATGAAGAAAAGAAACAAGAAATATGAAAATTTCTTGGTAAACATTACAATAACATCCAATATATTTATCTATCTATCTATCTAACTATATAAATGTATATCTTTAGTAAACGTTTTATTTTATGCCTCTAACAACCTTATTAAGTGGATAATAATACGTCATTGTGGTCACCCAAGAGAAATTGATGACAATCTTATTTGCTTTAAATTTTGTTTCTACACATAGTCTGTGTGTGTAACATCATACACATAAGCGAATTGCATTTCGAGTCGCGGGGGAGTGAGGAAAAAAAAAACACGAAGGTGTAATACTTGAGGCGGAGACAACATAAAATTGTGTACGCATACAGGGATCTACAACACACAAGAGAAGCATGTAGGGGTCGGAAGTCTGGGAAGTTAGTGAAGAGATGGTGTTTAGAGTTCCTGGGCCCAACAGTACTTTAAGCATTGTGGATATGAGGGAAGTCTTTCTGGTCCAATAACACGGGTTCATTTGCCGAAAAAAAAACAAACAAAAAAAAAGAAACACTAAAAGAAGAATAGAAAGAATTCTTTTTCCCATCGTTATTACTTATTTTGTAAAAATACTTTTTCTTTCAATTCTTTTCGCTTCGATTGCACAAGTACATTAATTTGTCTATAACTTTTTACTCACAGTGAGCATTGCACGCAAACACGTATTAGAGGGTTCTACAGGCGTAGATTTCAACTTCTCCGCAAAAACCAAAAAGAACCAAAAAAAAATAAAAGAAAAAAAAGAAAAAAAAAAAGAAATACTCATAATAATAATAAAACTCCGTTGTAAACTGAAAGGGGAGAGAGAGAGAGGAGAGAGGGGGTGGCGCATATAAAGGATGTTGAAGACTAAAGAACTTAAAAGGTTTGTAGGAGTTAATGCACAATAACTTAAAGTATAGTGTGTGTATATATATATATGTACGCTTTTGTACACTTCTACACTACCCCTATTGCTTGTTGTTATTATTATTTGTCATTGCTATTATCAGTCTTCTTCTTTTGCTGTATTGGGGGATTTTACACAAACATTGTAATCCTATTGTATTAGTGATGTAATGTTTAGACGGAGTTAACCTGTATATAGGCTAGTAGTAATATATAATGTATATGTAAATATAATATTACTACTAAACAAATCACTCTCTCACTCACATTGCGTTTAAGTTAAGCACACACACACACTTTAACACCAATTTTATATATATCTACTATTTAACCCCATCATTAATAATATATTCACAAGATATTTCATACATATACACTATACTAATACCCTATACTCATACACCATACTCATACACCATACTCATACACCATACTCATACCCTGCTATCCCAGCACCAATCGCTTTATCTAGAACTTCCTGTGATATATCACGCAATCTTACACACACACACACGCACACGCAATAAATTTCACTTCACACTAAATATTGTGTGATCCGTAACGCAACTTTCCCATATAATGAATCACTCGTCAATGCAAGCAGATAACAGCCACCACCACCACAACAACAACAGCATCAGTACACCACTGGGCTTACTGATGATGATGATGATGTCTGCGCAACAACCACAACCACATCAGCAACATCAGCAACATCAGCAACATCAGCAACAGCTTCATCTACTAGATTCCGATGCATCTGGCCTCAACAACAATGGATTTGAAAACTTCTTGGATATCTTTTCAACTGATATGGATTTTGAACAGGCTTATTCTATGTACAACACATTGCAACAGAAGTCAGCTATTGGTTCATTTGAAGAGTTAAACAAGGTGCAAATGTTGAATTCGCAGTATACTACCAATTTGCCTACTCCACCACCTCACCCACACCAACAACAACAGCAACAACAACAGCAACAACAACAACAACAACAACACTATTCAAGTATATCTTCCGATTTGCCACACGATGAGTTTGCTGACTCTAGACAGCAGATATTGAACGGAGGACACCACTATCTTCAAAACCATCCCCAACAACACGAACAACAAGGACAACAGGAGCAGCACAAGGAAGAAGAAGCAATTCAGCAACAACAACTGGCAAATCAGGAGCAAGGAAGTCTAAATGAAGAGGAAGATTTTGATCATTTCTTCACAAACACAGAATCAAACGCTCTTGAAAAGTTTTTGGATAGTTTGGCCAATCCAAAAGCAGCTGCTGATCCATTACAATTTTACCAAAATAACAACAATAATCGATCTCCGCCTAGAAATGGCAATGATTTGGGAATTGACTTCAATTTTGAAATGCGTACAATGAGTATACCTTTGTATAAGCAACAACAGAAACAGGTGCCACAACCACAGCAACAGCAACAGCAACAGCAGCGGCAGCAACAGCAACAGCAAAGTCACCATCAGTTGCATAATCTCCAAGCGCCCCGCATACACCAACCACAACCTTTTTATCCAACTGATTCTCAATTCCATTCATCTTCTTTGCCAGCAAATTCAGGAATGACAACCCATTCAAATGCAATGCAGACACAGTTTCAACAACAACAACAACAGCAGCAGCAGCAGCAGCAACAGCAACAGCAAGATGTGCAAGACCATCTTAGTCTCAGAAATGAGTTGGCTGAAGCTTTTTCTGTTCCTGCAAAATCACCATTTTCTTCACCGCCACTTGAAAAACAAGTCAAACAAGTAGAACAGACAAAATCAGACACATCATTGCCAAAGAATGCATCAAATCAAAAACAAAACCCCAAACATGTCAAAAAAGATATCAAGGCTGATGCAAAACAGGAATCTAAATCAGCAGCATCTTCAAACTTACAATTGATCACACCACCTACATCTGGCGATGAGAGTAAAAAGAGACAGAGTTCACCAGCCGAAGAAGAGGAAGAGGAAGATGACGACGAATACGATTCCGACAGCAACCAGAGCAGCAGCACCACCACCACTACCACCACGGCCACCTCATCTTCCAGCTCGATTCAAAGACAACTCAAGAAACGCAAACGCTCATCCACTAAACCACTCCTCTCACTCGCCCAGAAACGATTAAACCATTCCCACTCAGAACAGAAACGTCGTCAATTGTGCAAACAAGCCTACCAACGATGCCTTGAACAGATCATCGACTTGGAAGCATTTGCCAAATTACCCGAATTGAATGAAGCTGAACGCAAGACGAAGCGCGCTAGAGTCAACAAAGAAGGGTTGCCGAATTTATCCAAACATGGTGCGTTGATGCGTATTAGTAATGAGATGATTTTGATCAAGCTGTTGAATGATGGCTTGAGAAAGTTGTTGGAGGGCGGTGCTGTTGCTTTGTAAAAGCTTTGGTATGGAGGACTCTGCGTTTGTGTGTGGTGGGTGTCCTTTTATTTCAATTCAGTTTTTCTTTTTTTTTTTTATTCATCTATTTTTTTTGTTTATTTATTGCAAGTGATAGAGTTATTTGTTAAAGATTAGGGATGCTATATATGTATATATTACAATATCTAGACCTTTTTCATGGGGGAATACAGTTGTAAAAGAGTGGAAAATCGATTCAAACGTAACAAGTGTTAGTAGAGTGTCGCGTTTCTTTTACGACATTAAAGAAAATTTTATCTCACTTTCACTTCTTTCACTTTTGAAGTATTTTTTTTTTTTCAAACCATACGCGGCTGCCCGTTTTTGTTCATCACATTGCTTAACTTCTATTCCATCACCGTTCGAATATGCCATCTAACCGCATAATTAGTGACTCAAGTTCAGAACTGACACCCACCCCAACACAGGACCCAACACACTCCTCCTCCTCCTCCTCCTCACAACCACAACCATCACTCGAGTCACTAACCATTGGCACTCCCGACCAAATCACTGCACTCTCAAAACACGCACCGCTAGTCTTGCCCAACCAATTACCCGACCAGCCGTATGCCGAAACACTACAAGCATTACGGTGTAGTTACAATTACACTTTTGTCATGAATTGGTTGTGCAACTTCCGGGGGTTTTTGAAATTACAACTGGAGTTTTTCGATGTTGATATTTTCGAATTGGAATTGTTGAATTATTTTCCTGATCCAGCTACACTTTATGATAATTATGATGTGGGAGCGACGGGGCGCTACTCTTCCTCTCCACCACCGTATCCTGCATCTGGTGCTTCAATGTTGTTTATTAATAGGTTGAAATTGAGCTTGATGCATTTTTTGATGGGGAATAAGAACCCAGAATTGAGCTTTGAGCAAGTTGTGAGGCAGAATTTTGGCATAAGCACACCGTTAGGTGGTGTTGCTGAGGAATCTGTTGAGATTAAGGAGGATGGAGATGACATCGAAGAAGGAGATGTGGAAAAGGAAGCACCTGAGCAAGAGAAGCAACAACAGCAACATCAAGAGCAGCAAGAGCAAGATGTAGCTGGTATAGACACCGCGCCATCATCCAATGATGCCATCTTACCCCAATTTGACTACCTATTAATTGAAGACAAGATCGAAGTCTTGTACATTGTCATATCCTACATCGCCACCAGCTACAAATTCAAAGACTGGATCGATCGCCAAGCGCCAAACCAGCCAGAATTCTCTCGTGTTGACCCAATATTTGTCACCGAAAACACATACATTTCCAACAAAACCACAAAAGAAGCTTCACATTCACAATGGCTCTTGCTCTTTGACAATGCCCGTCTATACAAACGCACCATCGGTTACCCCGACCTCGAAATCCCCAAAAAACGTAAAAACTCACCCGAGTTCCCCCAGGACCATTACCCAGCTTCCAAATTTGACGTTTCTAAATCACAAATCCAATTTGAATTGATTGCGAAAAACATCTTTGAATTGAATACCTACTTGACCAAATTAAAACTGAATCGATTCACGACATCACCTCGTGTTTTGATTTCCAAATTAACCAGATCGAAATTAATTGACTCTATTTTCAACAATGAGATCAAAAAACGGAAATTCATCGCTAGTAGGAAGAAGGAGGTGCAGTTGGCAGGGTTATTGGCAGTGAGGAAAAGATCATCGCGTTTGGAAGCTAGACAAGAACGTGAAAAATTACTACGCCAACAACAAGTACAACTGCTGCAACTGCAGCTGTCGAATCTGCATGGTGAAGGTGGTGGTGACAATGTGCGTGTTAGTGGAGAACGCCGCCTTCGTGATGTAAGTAATGGACGTGAAACTCCCGACCCGAAATTGGATAGTCAAAGGCGCTTCGAAAGAAGACAGCAAAGACACAATCGGTGGTAAGTAAATCTTTCCCATGATGTATAATTTGCGTATAATCAATCTTCATACTCGTCACCTACTGAGTACTCTGTTTACGCTTCGTCAAGGAAACCAATACTTAGTACCCTTTTGAACTCAATTATAAATAAAAATAAAGCTCGCATTTACCGTATAGCCAAATACACACAGCCTCCTACACTCTATCCCCGAAAAAAAATCTCTTCCCTCCTAACCACTTACAAATTCATCTCATTCAAGATCTGACCAGCCAAAGTTTTATAATTCCAAGTATTACCCAACAACTTCTTGAATTGGACACCGTACAATCCAACCAACGGAACCTTGACAATATGAATCTCAAATTTTAATGGAGACTTGGACCCACTTGGACCCGAACCAGCACCCACTCCACCGGCACCACCACCACCACCACCAACGCTTCGACGATGCTGGTGTTGTTGATGCTGGTGCTGGCTCGAATTACTAATGCTACTAGTTGTGCGTTGATGACTAGCGCGATGCTCAATCTTGGACGAAATCAACATATCGCTGCCGCCGGCGTACCCACTCAATGAATCCGCTGAATTGTCAAGGTCAAGCGTATCATTGGCAAAATCAACTTCAGTACGATTGGATCCATTACCGCCACTTCCATCCTCTTTATCGTCAAAGTCGTCGTCTCCATCGTGACCTCCATACATGCCACGAATGGTGCGTGCAGTAGCTGGGGTGTTTGGTGGCATTTGCACTTGCGAATTGTTCTTCTTTCTATATGTATTGAGGAATGCGTTGCCGATGGAAACTTTTCGACGATGTCCTTGAGCCCCACCACCACTGACAGTTAATGACCTTTGTGGTTTTGATTGGGATGTCGATGGGGATAATGTTCCTCCCGATCGCAAATTAACCGAGCATTGACGACTTGGAGTTCTTGCTCCTTCAGATATAACCTCCACCTTTGGATCATCAAATGACGACGATTTCAACGTTGATGACTTCAGTCTAAACGCATCTCCATACAATTCATTCTCTTCTTCATTCTCGTCGTCGTCGTTGACATATGCATCTAATATCTGATCCTCGGCATCATCCTCATGCTGTAATGAGGTTGCTGGTAGTTGAGGCTGCGCTTGCTGTTGTACCGATGGCGTATGCACACAAATGAATCCGCCCTTCACCTCTTGAAATCGAACCCCCAATCGGCTCAATACGCTAATAATATTGTACCGTATAACCGGTAATGGTTTAGTAGACGTGGTTTGGACACTAAAGAACCCTTTCAAGAACAAAGTCTTGCAATGCTCAATCGAAGGCATAGACCCTGGCTTGGCTTCATCGTATTGTTTGATAATCTCATCTTCCGTAAGTTGAGGCACCTCCTGTACTTCCATATCGTCCAATGCAACATCATCAAATAAGGCACCGGTAGCACTCTCGTCAAATGACAATTCAGTGTGGTGTGGACTGGTTGAATGAGCAAGCTCCACATTGGCAGTATTGTGAGTAGCCGTATTACTTCTACCACGGCCATAAGCATCTTTTCTAATTTGGCCACCGACTGATTTAGCTCGTGCAGTAGGATGTAATTTGCGCGATGGGACAGCAAGCGTCTGCTGCTTGGTTGACGTGTTCTGAGTAACAGTATTGGTGCTGGGATCATAATTAGGCAATGGTGGTAAGTACTCCACGGGTATGAACCCATGCGGTCTGCTGGGTGTCGAGGTCGATGCAGAGTGCGCATGCGTAGCGGTATCCTGTTTTCTTTCCTTTCTTTCTGGCCTTGTAGGAGATGTTTTTACTCCAGACTCCTTTTCTTTCGCCGTCACCTTCATACTTACACCACGGCGAACCAAAGGATCCAAAGTGCTTTGTGAAGACTGAGGCAGACCACCTCTTGTGGAACCCGTGTCATGTCCTGGTGGTGAAACAATCTTTGGTGATGCAGTTCCTTTTGATTTCTTGCTGGAAAGTTTTCGAAACAAGTTGTTGATGCCAGCTCCACCGGCGCCTGCACCAGCACCCCTCGTTGGGTCCAACGAATCAATTGGAGTTGTACTTCGAGGACTTTTTGGTTGCTGCTCGGGAATCGCAATTTGATCATTTCCAGTAACAGATACAATGGGTGGATTTTCAAAAGTGGAAGGAACAGCTGAAGTGTGAGCTTGTTCTGGAATCGAAATGACAGGTGTTTGCGTCGCTGATGGTGGCGCAGGCTTTGGTGATTGGTCGCGCTTTGGGTCCAATGTTTTTGAAGGCGAACCAGCAAAAGTTTCAACTATTCTAGGTTGTGGTGTTTTGGGTGCTTCCTGAGATGGGTTGTACTGTCCAACTATAGGAACTTGTGTAGCAATTTCGTGAGTGTATTGAGAAGGTTTAGCTTCTGCTTGTGTATCACCAGCCTTGACAGGTTGAGATCTGAAATCCTCCTTTGGTGTGGGCAAGGATGCATAAGCCTGCTGTTGCTGTTGCAATAGCTTTTGCTGTTGGTAATGCTTTTGTTGCTCTTGTTGCGCAAGTTGTGCCTTAATAGCCTCTTCCTTGGCCCTTTTCCTTTTTCTCATTTCAAGCACCAAATAGTAAATCGATATCAATGGATGAAACCCACCAGTAGGATCGGGAAGAATATTGGAATTCAGAGCCGATGCGTATTCCTTGCCTTGTCTGGTGATATTATACCAGTTTTCACTACTCATTTGATACTCGACACTTGTGAGCAATGTAGTTAGCTCTTCAGCTACTGACTGTGCTGACCCCAAATCAAAAGCTGCGATTTGTTTAATAACATCCGGGTCCAATGGCAAACGCAAGGGTTCTCTCCGCGGAAGATAATTTGAAACCTTATGATCATAACCTTTGTTCATCCACGGGTGCGAGCAAATTTCGTAAAGAGATGCCCTTCGATTAGGATCAACAACCAACATTCTCGACAATAAATTAATGCACTCTTTGGAGAGAAAGTTTGGATACTCAACACTACCTTTTTTAATCTTTTCGTGCAATACAGAAACCGATTGGTCATCAAAAGGCACTTTCCCACAAACCAACACGTAAAGCACCACTCCAAAAGACCAAATGTCAACCTCTGGACCAATATACGGCTTCGCACTAAGTAGCTCAGGTGCCGCGAAATAAAGCGAGCCGCAATAAGTCTTTAATAAACTCTTTGGAGAGTACAAGTTTGACAATCCGAAATCGATAATTTTGACATCTCCTTTTTCATTGATCATGATGTTTTCAATCTTGAGATCTCTGTGCACCACATTGTTTCTATGGCAATAGTCCAATGCAGAAGCTATACCTCGAGCAAACTTCCTAGCGTGCTTCTCTTTCAAAGATCCGTGAGCAACAATGTAATCCAACATTTGCCCCCCTTCAATATATTCAAACAACATGTAATAATGGTTTGTCATAGGTACCATTTCATACAATCGACAAATAAATGGATGGAAAAGTAATCTGCCAAGCGCACCTTCTCGTATTGTACGTTTGTCCCGTGCCAATTCCTTCTCAAACTCTTTGTGTCTCTGAGCTGCTTCTTGGGAAGTCTGAGGTGGTGGGTCATGGGCATGGGCTCTTTGATAAAGCTTAGCTGCTCGTGGTATAATCTTGACGGCACAAATTTCGTGTGTTGTGTTATGCTGGGCCAACTTCACTTTTCCCATAGAGCCAGCCCCAATGGTCTTCACGAAATTCCAGTCACCAATGGACTTCCTATGAAATTGTTGTTGTTGTTGTTGTTGCTGTTGCTGTGGTTGCTGTTGCTGTGGTTGCAAAGATGATGGCCGTGAAGACTCGTATTGAGGTTGTCTTTGTGGAGTCAGTTGTCGCTGATGTGGTTGTGAGTGGGAGTACTGGTTTGGGGTCAGTGGGGTTCGGTTCATCTGGTGTGATGGGCTCTGTACCTGTGACGTCATCTCCCGAGGCTTGGGAAGTGGTTTGGAACCACTCTTGATCACCTCTGCATCCACAGCACCCACGGGGGTTGCTGCTGGTGAAGGGATGGACAATGGTGGCAACAACTGTGCATCCTGGCTCCTATCATTCAGCTTGGTGGCAGCCGCATCTGAACTCATCTTTACATTTCCACTGCCACTTCGCAACATGCGAGGAGTTGCTGGATGTGAAGTGAGGGGAGTACTTGCCAGGTTGGCGTCCGGTAATTGACTCTTGCTTATGTCCCTTTGAGTGAAAGGTTGATCTGCTTCCATCTTAGATGATGACGTATTCGTTGAGCTCAATGCAATTGCTGATAAATACACAACTTTGTTCTGTCCATGCAGATGCGGTCGATGCGTATTGTTTTGACTTTGCCTCCTTTGGTCGCTATCAGTGAAACACTTTTATGTAACGAATTATTGACCGCAAATAAAATTTTAGGTGATACTTTGATTTCAGATTGTCACTGTGTGTGGCTACCAGTCTCAAATGTATCTATCACAGTTGGCCAATTGAGGATTGCTTATCCAAATCTCTGGCTTATTACTAAATTTTAAGTGAGGAATTAGAAAGCGCGAGAGAGTGAACTGGAAGAAGAAAAAAAAGAAAAGCCAGGGACCGAATCAATCGACCTTTTGTCTCTCACACATTCTTTTCCTTCTGTTGCGGGATTTTCACTACGAACAAGGCTTAGAATAGTAGCGAGAGGATTCTGTGGCGGAACTGCTTGGTAAGTGTAATGTCCAGATGACTGTGTGTCTTTGATAATAAAAGCATCGAGCAATTTATACCAAGCTTCATGTCCAAGGTTATCTTGCGAGGAGTTACAAAGGTCGTGCGAGATTCACAATACAGGAGAACATGGACCACTACACAGCTACGAATACAAGTCTGAATATAGTTTGACTTTTTATACATTTATAGTATATAGAATAGTAACAGCTGGTAACCGCCTCTGTATCCTCTATAAAGTCGACCCCTTAGTGGTGAGCTTTCAAATGTTGATATTCCAAGGAGTATCCAAAAATAAGTACAACAAGGGCCAAGTGAAGCAATGGTTTACCTGAAGCATTATCACCATCAAAGTAAGCAGCTCTGTATCTTGCTAATGGGTTGGTTGGCTTCTTGGCTGCTGGCGCAGGACCTTGAGGTAACTTCTTGTAGAAAGAAACAACTTCTTGCATTCTTTTGGCATTTGGAGCTGAGCCAAGGTTCTAAAAGACGGGTTAGTATATGACTCATTCAATGTGATGACATTGAAGCATTCAAATGCGAATCCCATAGGCACAGAACTGCGAGAAAGAAGGAGAGCTAAGGCGATGAATTCTGTCCCCTGACATTGATATATCAAGCAAGCAAAGACATGATGGCGTTGTCCACAGAGTTCCCATGGAATGCCTTCTTTCAAGTGATTGTAGACGCGGGTGTCTTGCCTATCTCTTAAATTAACGCTATTAGGCAATTCCAGCATTCAACTTGCCATAGTGTGTGTGTGTGTGTGTGTGTTTGTGTGCATCTTCCCTCCTCATCTCTTTCCCAATCACATGGCCCGCAAATTGCACATACCTTAGCAGAAGCAATCTTTGGTGGAATCAATGACGACAATTGTCTCCTAATAACAAATGACATGACTGATAGTGTAATGTTATGAAGCGTCTTCTGTTGGAATTGAGAATCCAATTTTTTTTCCTTCTGTTTTTTTTTTTTTTCGGTTTACGTTGATTCTATTTGACGAAAGCTTTGCACATAATTGTGCATTCCACACGACTACACTATATGCTCTCTACAAGGTTTTAAGAATCAGCAACCACGGAGATGATCCTTGTCTCTGTAACTGTCTCGTTATACTATTTAATCATACAGATATTCTATGCTACCATGTAGAAAATTGTTTTAAGAAAAGATTCGTCTCTGCTGTCTTCTCTAAAGAAGTCGTTACACAGGAACTTGACTCATTGGAAGATACTCCGATCCTCTCATACCAATATAATCACTGAGTTCACTCTTGAGCACCGTTTTCCCCACCTATGCTTGTCGTCGTTGCTCAATTTTCAGTAATGTACAAAACTAGACCATATGTGTTAGTATGAACTCATTCATTCAGTAAACTTCATCTCCATCTCGTAAACATACCAGTGTTGCCTCTAAGAAATATATCTCCATAGTCTCTCGTCACGTTTCCATGTATAAACTCCTTGCCATTTTCCAACACAACATTCATGTAACCGTCAATTGTTTGCAAATCGCCACGATATTCAACTCCGCTGTATAACTTAACTCTCACCGGAGAGCCTATTAGTTCACCAAGGAATTTGGATGGGTCTGTTCTACCAAGTCCAGGATCTGACATTTGATTCAAAGGTTGCAGTGTAGATCCAATGTCAATGGTGATGCATAAAACTAAATGTGCAAATTCGTAAACAAAAGAAAAAGAAAAAGAAAAAAAAAAGAACGGTCGTGTAATATGTCTAAATCGATGAACCAACTATTGAATCTATCACAGTAAATAATCGTACTAATTTTTGCAACAAGTGGATCTCATCACTCTCTTTGGAGTAAAGCGCCTTACTTACTTGTCCCCTTTCCAATAAATAATCTCTTTTCAAGACGCCCATTACCAATTCGTTCACAGTTTTCATGAACTCCTTGCATTGTATCACCCCAGGTTTGTAACTGGGGCCCATGGAAAGCAACACACTCGCAACCAATTCGAAAATAGGCACTATCAACTCATTCAATGAAACCGTATCCTCAGTCTTGGAATCTGGATTGACCAAGTCAGACAACGACAAAGGAGTATCTAAAAGCACCTTAATGCTGATATTCTTGAAATCCTGAACTTCATGCACATTCAATATCAATCCCAAATCAGGGTCAATCTTCAAGAACCTCAAGCTTGTCAAAGTTGCAAACAATTCACTTTGCACCAACTGCAATGCCCCCTTTTGAGACTGTGCAACCCTAATGAGAAGATAGACGTTTGCTTTAAACGCGGTAAGCTCAACGAAAAGCTCATTGAAAGTCAATTCAGAAGTGGGAGAAGTAGCTAGTTTAATCACTAGGTCAGTCCGTCTCAATGCTCGAGTAACTTCCAATAAGAAACTTTGTTTGACAAAGTATTGTGATACAAAGCCCACTTCGCCAAGACTCTCCAACTTAAGAAGCGATTCAATCAAGAAAATTGAATTGATGCGCGAAAGTCCCTCGGAGTACAACGCATCATTGGATAATATCGGTAAAAGCTTCTTGTGAATCGACTTTAGCAATTCTAGGAAATTAGTGGATACCAATTTGTTTTGAAATATCTTTAGCATAAATTTGTTTATGATGGAGTAAAACTCTGATCTCAAGCTCGGACTTGCATGAGAGTTGATTATTCCGGCTATGCATGTCTGAAATAATGGCAGAAGCTGTTCGATTACCAACTGTGCTTGCCTGTTGTTCTCAAAGTTGGAAAATTTATCCATGGAAATGTCGAATAATGAAGCACACAACGAAACCAATTCTTCCGAAAAGATTACATCGGACTCAAGGTAGATGGGCACTTTTGGTAATATGGAATTGAAAATATCAAGGATGATGTCGCTTGACGTAATTTGGTCCTGCAAAACCAACACCAATTGGCTCCATGACACTAGAAACTTCAATTGGACGTCGCGTGAATTGTTCATTACAAGGTACTTTGTCACAAACTCCTGCATTTTGCTTCCCTCCGCCATAACCTCTTCATTGTACTGTTGCTTTGTCTCTGACGTGACCATGTTTGAGCTTTGGCACAATATATTATAAATTTTTCCCAAAATTGAATAATCCAACGTATAATTTGGTCCTCGAACATGCTTCAAAATGGCCTCCACGTCGAACGTGCGATTCAAATAATCATACTTTTCCACCTCAAAGTGTTTGAAATTGAAGTTCAAGACATCAAGGAAGTCAATGATTTTGGCAGTTCCATGGGGGAACTGGTTTTTGGAAATCAAAAGCTCAGAATAATGCTGTTTCTGTGTAGGTGATTGAATGCTGTAAAGTTCTAATGACAACAACTTCAACGCCAATTCACGTTGGACAATGAATGCAGTGAACGCCGTGATGCTTGGTAAAGAGCTGATGAAGTAGTTTTCGGTGCTGGTACCAAGATCACCATTGAACTCATACCCACACCAGCTTGTCATCAAGTCCAATTTTGGTTGAAAATTTATCAACTTTTCAATCAAGTTGTAATCGCGAACCCTGCTCATGGTTATCACTGACGATGATGGGTTCGAACAGAGCTTGATCAAAATTTCCAATATTAACGACGACAATCTTGCAGGTCCAACATCAATAACATGTCGATTACCGTTTCCAAAATCCAACTCAGAAATCAAATCCAAGCTTTCTCTCAATGTTCCCAAAAGGACATCCAACAACGTTGTGTGTTCTGTATCGCTCAAACTTAATGAGTTTGCTTTGATATCAAAGCCTAGTAGAAAATGAGCTATACTGAGTGTCCTCTTTACAGGATCGAGCAATTGAGAAAGAAGATTCAAAACTTCAACTTTTATCTTCAACGAGTCCTCAATTTCCTCAAACTTGTTGATGAATGCAAACTTGATCTTTTCCGATTCATCAATATTCAAAAACGTAGTGAGTAACCGATCGCTACTCAACAAAGAATCGGCTTCAGACTTGCTGCTTTTAAAATGATCGGCCGTTCCCAATTTTTTCAAAATTTGTATTGCCTCAAGTGAGATTGAACTGTTGCAACTGACAAATAGTGCAATATGTGCAACTGAGGACAAATTGAATAATATGACATTGTAAAACGTTTTGGTACTAGACAACCCGAGCACTTTAGAATAATATATGTTGTCAAAAATGGAAGTGGACTGACTCAACATTTTACTCATGGATGTACCGATACTCATGATTGAGTTTCTATGGACTGGTTGATACTGAACGCTCTTGCTTGTCAATACTGGTAACAAACGTTTCTGGAAATTGTCTTGCATTCCCAACAAGGTGTTGAAAATATTAAGGGCTTGATTCACCAAGGTTCCTATATCAGTAGAAGCATTCACTGACTCTACCCCGTGGTCCAAAATCTTAAAGAGAGCGGTGTATGCCCTGCTATCAAAAAAACATGCAAATACTGCCAATGAATGGTGCAACTTTACAAACAACTCATAACTGATAGGCATTCCTGGAATCAATGAGTCAAAAATAGAGTCAAAAGACCTCAAATCTCTAATGATGCCCGGCGCAGATTCGCTTAAAAACTCCCAGTCTATTTCGTGCAAAGATTCAACACACAACTGAAGTAAGAGCATTTGCAAGGAGTCTCTGTACTGCTCATTTTCTAAGCTGTCAGATTGGCCGAATACATCGATCAAAAGAAATTCAATGTACGGCCATATTCCGATTTTGTTGTTTGGCCTGTATCCGTACCCCAAATCACATGGAAAAGCCAAGCTGTATTTCAGGGTCCTTTCTGGATTCAAAGGTTGCAACAATTTTTTCACGAGATCTGCAAAGTTGAGGACTTGACTATAATGTGTTAAATTGTTTGAAAATACTTCAATGGTTCCAATTGACCTTTTCCTTGTATACTTTTTTCTTTCCAGCTGCTTGCTAAAAAAATCACTCAGCTGGGGTTGGCTCAAATGTAAACCATGGTACATCCAACGATCCAACAATCTCCACGACTCGTAACGTACAAAAGATTCCTCATTATTTTCGGTAATATTACCCAACAACTGGAAAATCAAGTTCAATAAAACAATTCTTGAATCATCACTGACATGGATATCAGGCAAGTTTATATAGCTAGAACTTAAGGTCGAGTTGTGTGCGTTGACATCAACCTGCAAGATTTTCCCACCATTGATTAAATTGTCAAATTCAAGAAATGCCTTTATAATTGGCATAAACCTATTGAAAGCAAAAGATTTTATCTGATTTGCTCGCTCAGAACCGGACAAGTTTATCATAATCGATGAGATCAACCTCACAAAACCAGATATTGAAATTATAGAGTCCTCGGCAAGTTCAATAACGATTCGACTCCCATCGCTCTCTCTGACGTTTCCCAAGTTCTTGTTGGAAAACACTAGTTCGTGACGTTTGTGGTATACACTTAGCTGGTCATTCAAATCTTGCTCAAAATTGATGTTTAACGAATCAATGTAGTACTTCAATGAGTCAAATATTGAGTCAATCGAGATTCTCGAAAAATCATTCTTCTTTGCATGCGTGGTGTTATTGGCCAAGATATCCCATATCTTGCTTGCAATATGCGATCCACCAGACGACAAAGCTGCTAAAAGCACACTAAAGCTGGCAGCTATCAAAGGGGATGTATTGTTGTTCAATCCCCAAGATACAAACCCAAGGACCTCAGTCGTGTTCGACTCATCGTTCCAAATTGCCGAGCACAATTCTGGTCTGTTGTTACAATTGTAAGCAAAAGCCAAATAGAACCTTTCCAAATCAGCACGCTGAGCTATTTCATCAAGCTCCAATAATTGCGGAACCTCTGTCTTTGCACGCTCTTCATTGTCACTATCTTCGTCGCTCAGTTCTTCACTTTTATCCTGAAAGGACAAAGCAAAATCCTCTTCACTATCTCGTAAAGAAGTCAATACCAATGCCGCGTCCGTAACAAAAGTGCCAAAAAAGTTTTGTAGCAATGGAGCCAATAATGAATCATTAAGCTCGGGATTCAATTTCAAAAAAGCCACATCAACCAATTTTAGTACATTAACAAACTCAGGTCTTTGTTTAGTCAAGTTCAAAAGATCTGCTGTGCCTGGATATATAAACTTTTTTGGAGCAAATGGTGGAACCGTTCTCTGCAACAACGATCTGAAGTCATAAGTGTCCGACAACTCAAAAACACGTCGCGTTTCCGGTGTACTGGTTTCAGCACAGTAGCTCAAAAGCAACTCAGTTACTCCAAGTGAAATCAACAGCTCCATGTGACTTATTATATTCTTTCGGAAATCGTATTTTGTGGTGTTGTTTTGTTTGCACCAAGGTATGAATTCCGTCAAAAAGATGAATGCTGACACTATTTCAATTCCATGAATTTGGGCTTGTGAAATGTCAAATAAACCATCCTTTTGAGCCGCAGGAATTGACTTTGTAATGGAATTGTACAAGTCGTCAATCAAGCCTTTACTCTCCCTTGCTTTAGCGTGAAAATTTAAAATGCATGGAAGGAAATGAAAGACAAACACATCGTCATTTTGTAACCGTCTCACAACTTTGATAACCTTTTCGTAATTGCCAATTGTTCCCACCTCTTTGAAGTATGAGTTGCTCAACGCATACAACAATGTGCCCAATAGCTCGTGAAACTTGAATAATTGAGACCTTGCGAAATTAACCCCATTGATAAATACCAAACTCAGTAAGTCCCCAGTTACCTTTTGTTTGTCGATCAAATCGTTCAAAATATCAATTAGTTTATAGACCTTGTCAAAGCTGGCCACAACATTGTCGAACACTTTCCTTGGATCCAACGGTAATATCTTATTTCCTATAAGGAATGTCAAAATGTTCAAAATGTATTCAGCACGGGTAAAGTATGACAATTTGGCACTATCGTTTAACGAAGTTCCTTTGCTATAACTAACATCCTCACTATGAAACACCAACTCTGCAGTGCAAACCTCATCCAAATCGAGCTCTGTTGATAACAAAACTGACAACTCAATAAATTCTTGGTTGAGTTGTACTTCATCGCCATTGGTAAACCTAAGTGAAGAATTTAGCTTATTTCTCGAGTCAGTCAGTGGTGATGGGGTTTTCAATACCTCTAAAAGATCATCAGATATGGCTGTCAAATCAATGGCTGAGACATCAACATCAGATTGAAACTTGATCGCATTATAAATCTCTTCAAACAAATCGGGCGACCAATGTTGAGGCATAGTAAATTGTCTTGTCTCTGTAGGAGGCACTGATTGGCAGTGAAAAATGGCTAATGGCTATTCTTTTTTTTTTTTTTTCTTGCTTCGCTCTCTGTGGTATCTCACGCTACCAAAGCTTGACAAAGTCACTGCTGCAAACTGTAAACAAATCTACTTCAGTGTAGAGCCACCCTTGTACAGGAGTTATACCTAGAGACAATTTTGGTACGGGTCGCAACGGAGGAGTTTACGGCTAATCGAACACGCCACCACTACACAAGCTACTACCTTGCCCCCCAGCATAATAAATACATTAATCTATCCAGCCTAAATAAAACCATACAACTTCAGTTGTGTCTGTCAAATTATTCCATCTTGACATTCAATCCGTCGTACAAAGACATGGTCAAGTGAGACATCTTGTGTGGTGGGTACGGAGTGTTTGGATCCATCCACAACGTGCCGAATTCTTGCACCAATCTAGTGGTGACATAACTTGCTTCAGTCAATGCAAATTGCTGGCCAAGACAGATTCTTGGACCACCATTGAATGGAACAAAAGCCCAACCCAATTTTCTAGTTTCTGGTTCAAACCATCTCTCCGGTCTAAATACGGAAGCATCCTTGCCATAAAACTCTTCTGTTCTGTGAAGAGCATACACAGAGTAGCTAACACTTTTACCTTTAGTTATTAAAACCGGAGACATTCCGTCTGGTCCTCCACCACGAGGTAGAGTTGTGTTTCTAGTGGCAACACGGAAATTCTGTGGTACCGATGGGTACAAACGCAAGCATTCGTTGAGTACAGCTTTCAAGTACTCACAGTTCTTCAATGACTCGAAAGTGATCTCTTCAACTCTAGCCTCCTTGCCCAACCCAAACCTGGAATCGATTTCCTCTCTCAACTTGGCCAACACTTGCGGGTTTCTAGCCAACTCGAAAAAGACGAATGACAACAAACCGGCTGTTGTGTCTCTTCCTGCCACTAAAATATTCAATAATTGATCTTGCAAAACCTTTGGGTCTCTTGTGTGTTTAGCCAACTCGTAAAGGAAAACGTACCCGTCTTGCTTTTCCAACTCTTCTGGAGACAATGCCAATGCTCTCTTGACATAGTGCTGTGCAAATTTGTGGACAACAGCATTACTTTCCTTGAATTTCCTTGAGTTTAACAACCAATACAATCCTTGCATAACTGCTCTCGAAGCCAAATAGTTTTGGGAGTAGTTGAATGACTCTGCGAATTGCTCCTTTCCTTCAACTTCGTTGGAAATAGCTTGCATACCGATACTGGCATCCTTCAATGAATCGACAGATGCTCCAAACAAGAATTCGGTAGACGAATCAACTGTGAATCTGAAAAACAACTCCTGCAAATCAAACACTTGTCCCTTGTTCTTGTACACATGCTTGAAAAGAACTTGCATATGTGGCTCCAACATCTTGACGTGTGAAATCTGTTCTCTAGCAAATTGTGGACGCAACATTTGTCTAGACTCCTTCCAGCCTTGGTTGTCCAATGTAAAGATTCCATCTCCCAATAACGGCTTGAATTGTGGATGTCTAGTACCGAGTGAAAAATCATTGAATTGAGTAGCCAAAATTGCTTTTATGTTTTCAGGATCTTTTGTAGCCCAGAGTTTAACGCCAAATATTCTCATTGAAAGAGTGAAAACCGCTGGGTTATCAACTTCGCTCCACCTGTCAGCTGTGAAGTCAACAAGTGTGCCGTCTTTTTTCTTTGCGATTAATGTGAATGGAAGTCGAAATCCCCAATATCCGTCCCCTTCAGCGTTTGCCTCCCTTGCCGCTCCAAACTTTTTCCTCAAGACTGCTTCTTGAATTTTACTGTACACCACATAGAGGGCTATCAAAACCGGCGCCAAAACATACCACTTAGTGGCGTAATTAGCAATATCAAAATCTGACATGTTGGCTAAGTGTAGTTGCAATTTGGATCTTAGGCCCTTGAATGATGAATGTTCTTAGGTTAGACGTAAAAACGAGCAATAGTTGTATTTGTAGTTTCTGTAAAACTCCGCAGTTTGAATATTTGGCATTTCTTATATCAAGAACAGCCAATTTCACATGCCAAGATGTGTACTGTATATAAACAAATAATTGTATAGCGAGAGGATTATTTTCCGCTTTTTCCTCTTTTTTTAGCATCGTTAGTACTCTACGTATGAATCAATAAGAGCTTGTTTGCCAGAAGGACTTCCATACTATTATCAGCAACTTTAGACCCATCAGTCAGACTAAGATAGTTTGTATATCACATGCAAGACCAGGACACAGTGAAGATGTGAAATAATTCATACGACAAAAGAGGTGATGTACTTTCATTAGCTCCGCAGTGCGGACTTAAGTCTGCTAGCTATGGTGATTGCATTGCACAGCGCGAGCTGCATGATTCACTCTCTCTCTCCTCACTGTAGAGGGGAATCACCCGCAGTATTTGCTGTTCAAGCTAAAAGAAGTCCCCTTGTTGAGGATATGGTGTTGCTTGCTAGCAAAAGTTGCCACCAGACCATCAAAACAAGGCCAAAGTGTGTGGGTGGTATCTCTGTCATTTATCACACTCTCTCTGTTTCTGAGTTCGATTTGTTTAAACGACTCTCTGTTCGCTGTTTAGGAGAATTTAGCACAAAATCCCAAAGCAAACTCCGAGTGAAAAGTGCACGGTGTTTCCCCACTTTATGAAATTTACACAAAACAAACTACAACCTTGCATTAACTCCGCCGACAATTTGCGCCGATGACAACACAAACTCTGTCAGCAACAATACGCCAGCAGTGACTCCAATAGTGTTCTCACGCCTCGACAGATGCTCCGTCGTGTACCCATTAATAATCATCACTTATTCGAGCATATTAACTGCACGTGAGGTTCCCAAATCTCAAAATTCATTTCCTCCAGAGCAAGTTTCATGAAGAGATCGGAAGACAGCCATCACTCCCCGAAGAATCAAACGTATGGAATTCGGGTCATTCGTATCATTCATCAGCTACGAAGCTCTGCTTTTATACTGAGATCTCAAGTAACATGACCTTTTGCATAGCACGGAATCAATTGTAAGTTCAGTTTTATGAAAATCCAGCGGGTGACCAGCAATAAGTAATGTGAACTACTTTGTGTAATAAGCAAAAATCAACACCTAAAGTTATTTTGCTGGCTGAAAGTTGAATGTGTTGCCGCAAACGAGTGTGTGAAGGAAAGCTCCTGTTCTTGACTCTACCTCTTAATGAGAATGCAAGAATTGTATATTGTATGCCTTTGACTTCATTCGTTGCAGTCCAGGATGGAGAGAACCCTGAAGGGTCAGTTTGCCTTGAAAACCAAACTGGCCATGAAAGTTGTATACAAAGTTAGAAAATTGACTTTTTTGGGTGAAGCCATAGTAGTCGTAACATGTCAGAATAGAGTCTTATTCTTGTACATCTAGTAGCAGTATTTCTAGAGTTTTAATGCAAATGACATTCATCCCCACCAGTTCGTTGGTGTCTGAACAACAGAAATCAAATCGTTATCAACAAATTGTAGATTTATAAAAATATCTAAAAAAGGCAAACAACAAAACAGACTACTCCATCTTGACATTCAATCCGTCGTACAAAGACATGGTCAAGTGAGACATCTTGTGTGGTGGGTACGGAGTGTTTGGATCCATCCACAACGTGCCGAATTCTTGCACCAATCTAGTGGTGACATAACTTGCTTCAGTCAATGCAAATTGCTGGCCAAGACAGATTCTTGGACCACCATTGAATGGAACAAAGGCCCAACCCAATTTTCTAGTTTCTGGTTCAAACCATCTCTCCGGTCTAAATACGGAAGCATCCTTGCCATAAAACTCTTCTGTTCTGTGAAGAGCATACACAGAGTAACTAACACTTTTACCTTTAGTTATTAAAACCGGAGACATTCCGTCTGGTCCTCCACCACGAGGTAGAGTTGTGTTTCTAGTGGCAACACGGAAATTATTTGGCACAGATGGGTACAAACGCAAGCATTCGTTGAGTACAGCTTTCAAGTACTCACAGTTCTTCAATGACTCGAAAGTGATCTCTTCAACTCTAGCCTCCTTGCCCAACCCAAACCTGGAATCGATTTCCTCTCTCAACTTGGCCAACACTTGCGGGTTTCTAGCCAACTCGAAAAAGACGAATGACAACAAACCGGCTGTTGTGTCTCTTCCTGCCACTAAAATATTCAATAATTGATCTTGCAAAACCTTTGGGTCTCTTGTGTGTTTAGCCAACTCGTAAAGGAAAACGTACCCGTCTTGCTTTTCCAACTCTTCTGGAGACAATGCCAATGCTCTCTTGACATAGTGCTGTGCAAATTTGTGGACAACAGCATTACTTTCCTTGAATTTCCTTGAGTTTAACAACCAATACAATCCTTGCATAACTGCTCTCGAAGCCAAATAGTTTTGAGAATAGTTGAATGCTTCAGCGAATTGCTCCTTTCCTTCAACTTTATTGGAAATAGCTTGCATACCGATACTGGCATCCTTCAATGAATCGACAGATGCTCCAAACAAGAATTCGGTAGACGAATCAACTGTGAATCTGAAAAACAACTCCTGCAAATCAAACACTTGTCCCTTGTTCTTGTACACATGCTTGAAAAGAACTTGCATATGTGGCTCCAACATCTTGACATGTGAAATCTGTTCTCTAGCAAATTGTGGACGCAACATTTGTCTAGACTCCTTCCAGCCTTGGTTGTCCAATGTAAAGATTCCATCTCCCAATAACGGCTCAAATTTGGGATGCCTTGAACCTAATGAAAAATCATTGAACTGAGTAGCCAAAATTGCTTTTATGTTTTCAGGATCTTTCGTACGCCAGAGTTTAACGCCAAACATCCTCATTGAAAAAGTGAAAATTTGTGGGTCAGTGAGGTCATTCCACCTCTCAAGACCAAAGTCAACAATAGTTCCTTCTTTTTTCTTTGCGATTAATGTGAATGGAAGTCGAAATCCCCAATATCCGTCCCCTTCAGCGTTTGCCTCCCTTGCCGCTCCAAACTTTTTCATCAAGATTGCTTCTTGAATTTTACTGTACACGACATAGAGGGCTATCAAAACCGGCGCCAAAACATACCACTTAGTGGCGTAATTAGCAATATCAAAATCTGACATGTTGGCTAAGTGTAGTTGCAATTTGGATCTTAGGCCCCTGAATGATGAATGTTCTTGGGTTAGACGTAGAAACGAGTAATAGTTGTATTTGTAGTTTCTGTAAAACTCCACAGTTCGATTATTTGACACTTTTTGATTAGACGTGTACTGCATATAGAATGGTGGAAGGATTTTAATATCTTCCGTTTTCCGTTGTGTGCACTACATTTTACACGATAATGTATTGGCAGTCTATATCAAACTAATATAACATTCCCTTTGTAAATAGCTTTTGTGAAATTTCCCACGTTTAGAGTCTGAACCTGACACACCACAGTTGGCAAAACACGTGCCTGGTCTCCGGAGAAAGTTGAGTTATGGAGTATTTTATTCAGAAAATGGGGACATACATCTACATTATCTCCGCTATGCGGATTTAAGTATATGCTTATGAAATAACGTACTCAACGCTACTATGACGCCACACTCGCAGCTTCTCTCGCAATAAGTGCTTGAAGTATATAAATAGCTGCTGCTCGCACTAAACATTATATAAATTTATGCAGCGCTCAACTGCATTATATATCATATACATAGCCCAACAGATGATAGATGTTCCTTTTTTTTTTTTTGCAATCAACAGTGTGAGCTGCTTTGATCTCTCTCGTCTTTGTGGAAAGGCGTCACTCACAGCATTTGCTACTTAAGTTAGAGGAAGCTCATATCTGACATCTATCACACTCTCTCATTATAAAACTGATTTGACTTAACGGCTCTTGGTCGGCTGTTTGAGGACATATAACACAAAATGAAAATGCAAGCGTAAATTAACACAAATTTATTGAGAATCTTTGCAGTGGCTTCATTTGCACCAAAGATAGGACAAACTCCATCAGCAATAATACAGTGACCCCAAATAGAGCTCTCACAAGAGCATGGATATTCCATAATGCAGCCAAATGTATCAATCATCGCTTCTTCGAACAGATTCACAACGTCTATGGGCTTCTTTTATGAGAAAATTGAAAGTGAAAGTTATAGAACGAGTTCAACATCAAAGAAATTAGTCTACGTGGTCACATTCTTGAAGTTCACTCACATGGGAGCTTTTCAAAATGGCTCCCCTAACTCAAAAAAGAGTCAAATTGGTGAGCATCAGTAATTCCAGTGGCAGAGTCTATGTGTGGTTGACCTCTATCCCGTATAGTACTCTAGTGTGTAAGCTGCGGAAATCAAAATGCTGTGAACAAATACACGTAAACTCTTAAAAAAATATAAATATTTAAAAAAAGACAAACGACAAAGTAAATCACTCCATCTTGACATTAACCCCGTCATACAAAGACATTGTCAAATGTGACCTCTTGTGTGGTGGGTACGGAGTGTTTGGATCCATCCACAACGTGCCGAATTCTTGCACCAATCTAGTGGTGACATAACTTGCTTCAGTCAATGCAAATTGCTGGCCAAGACAGATTCTTGGACCACCATTGAATGGAACAAAAGCCCAACCCAATTTTCTAGTTTCTGGTTCAAACCATCTCTCCGGTCTGAAATCGCAAGCATCTTTTCCGTAATATTCTTCCATTCTGTGCGTGGCATAGACACAGTAATGAATTTCTTGGCCCTTAGTCACCAACACTGGAGACATTCCATCTGGTCCTCCACCACGAGGTAGAGTTGTGTTTCTAGTGGCAACACGGAAATTCTGTGGTACCGATGGGTACAAACGCAAGCATTCGTTGAGTACAGCTTTCAAGTACTCACAGTTCTTCAATGACTCGAAAGTGATCTCTTCAACTCTAGCCTCCTTGCCCAACCCAAACCTGGAATCGATTTCCTCTCTCAACTTGGCCAACACTTGCGGGTTTCTAGCCAACTCGAAAAAGACGAATGACAACAAACCGGCTGTTGTGTCTCTTCCTGCCACTAAAATATTCAATAATTGATCTTGCAAAACCTTTGGGTCTCTTGTGTGTTTAGCCAACTCGTAAAGGAAAACATACCCGTCTTGCTTTTCCAACTCTTCTGGAGACAATGCCAATGCTCTCTTGACATAGTACTGTGCAAATTTGTGGACAACAGCATTACTTTCCTTGAATTTCCTTGAGTTCATCAACCAAGCAAGTTTTTGCAAGACTACTCTTGAAGCCAAATAGTTTTGGGAAAAGTTGAATGACTCTGCGAATTGCTCCTTTCCTTCAACTTCGTTGGAAATAGCTTGCATACCGATACTGGCATCCTTCAATGAATCGACAGATGCTCCAAACAAGAATTCGGTAGACGAATCAACTGTGAATCTGAAAAACAACTCCTGCAAATCAAACACTTGTCCCTTGTTCTTGTACACATGCTTGAAAAGAACTTGCATATGTGGCTCCAACATCTTGACATGTGAAATCTGTTCTCTAGCAAATTGTGGACGCAACATTTGTCTAGACTCCTTCCAGCCTTGGTTGTCCAATGTAAAGATTCCATCCCCCAATAACGGCTCAAACAGCGCATGCCTTGTTCCTAGGCAGAAGTCATTGAACTGAGTAGCCAAAATTGCTTTTATGTTTTCAGGATCTTTCGTGAGCCAGAACTTGACAGTAAACATTCTTGCAGAGAATGTAGGGACGTTTGGATACGCAACCTCCTTGAACCTGTTAGCTGTGAAGTCGGTAACCGTTCCATTTTCCTTATTTTCAAGAAGCCAGAATGGAAGTCTAAAGCCAAATGTTCCATCTCCGGTGCAGTTTGTTTCTCTAGCTGCTCCCAACTTCTTCATCAAATATGCCTCATAAACCTGTTTATATGCAACGTAAAGGAGAATCAACGCAGGAAGAGCAACATACCACTTAGTGGCAGAGTTAAGTATATCAAACTCAGACATGGTGCTTTGTAATCGTAAACGAATGATGAGTATTCAAAAACTCTCTACCATTTCTCAAAAAAATACGAAGGGATTTTATTTATACTGAATGTATGGACGGTCTGGAACTTGTCGGATGTGATGATTGACATCCGTAATACTTCTTCCCCACATTTGAATACACAAAAATTCTCTCCTCCCCCTTCCCCCCTCCCCTCTCTCTCTCTTACGAAGAAATAGTGCGCAAAAGTGAGTCCTGCATATAATAGCTGTCACTCCAGTCGAGCATGACTTGCTGTACATACGTTTCTAAAGATTAGGTTTGTTATTTTAGCACTTGGGAAACAAACAGAACAAAATTCAATTAGTCAATTCAAAAGGGAAAAGGCAAGTGCGGAGTTGTAAAAGATCCGTCTGGGAAAACGCGGAGTTAAAGGTTTCATCGTGGAGTACATCATAGTCCAAATTTATTCTGTGAGGGCCAATACACTCTAATAACTCCCTTGTAGTTAAAGGTACGCTGCTATACCACTTGAGAATAGCAACTTGTGTGGCCTGCGTGGCTCGCGTGGCATTTTGATAAGAGGGAGCTTTTTCTCATTCTCATTGCGTTTTGAATATAAAAATTGTAAGTAAATGGTTGCAAATTCCATGTTATTCATATTCATGGAATTTGAAAAAAAAAAAAAAAAAAAAATTGATACAGCATAAAAAACGTCTGCTTCCTTTAGTAAAAGTCACAATGATAGCTCTCGTATACTCAGCACAGGTCAAAAAAATCTGCTTGAAGAATTGTAGACATAAATGTTGATAATGATGAAAATTTGGTGTGTCGCAAATTATACGTCATTTACAAATGTGGCACGACCGGTGCGAAGAGTAAAGTCCACCAATGCACAAGCATTTGTCTACAATCGCAAATCTGTTAAAACCAAACTAACAATAACCAGATAAAATTATAGAAAAATGACTATACAAAGTAATTAAAAAAAAGGAATCCGCTATTATACAACTGGACCAGCTTTCTTAACTTCAGCAGTAGCTTGGTCGCTATACTTGACAAAATTGTCATTGAACTTCTTACCAAGGGATTGGATTTCCTTCTTGAATGATTCTTCACCACCCGTCCATGCTTTGGTTGGGTTCAAGATCTCGCTTGGAACACCTGGGCAGCTCTTTGGAACGTTCAAGTTAAAGACTGGGAATTGTTCGTATTCAACCTTGGACAACTCACCAGAGTGGATGGCATCCAAGATAGCTCTAGTGTATTTCAAGGAACATCTCTTTCCACCCTGAGCAACCGAAGCACCAACCCAACCAGTGTTCAACAACCAAGCGTTGGCCTTGTGTTCGGAAATCTTGTCGGACAATTGCTGAGCGTACTTCATTGGGTGCAAGACCAAGAACGGTTGACCGAAACATGCAGAGAATGTAGCTTGTGGTTCAGTAACACCTTCCTCAGTACCAGCCATCTTGGAAGTGTAACCTGAAATAAAGTGGTACATAACTTGAGCATTGGTCAATTTAGATACTGGAGGCAAGACACCAGAAGCATCACATGTCAACAAGATAATGTTTGATGGGTGAGTGTCAGCCAAACATGGGATCTTGGCTGATGGAATGAAATCAATTGGGTAAGCACATCTAGTGTTTTCAGTGATTGATGAGTCAGAGTAGTCAACAACCTTGGTGACTGGGTCGTAAACAACGTTTTCCAAAATAGCACCGAATTTGATGGAGTTGAAAATTTCTGGTTCCTTTTCTTGAGACAAGTCCAAACATTTGGCGTAACAACCACCTTCAATGTTAAAGACACCATTATCTGACCAACAATGTTCATCATCACCAATCAACTTTCTGTTTGGATCAGCAGACAAAGTGGTCTTACCAGTACCAGACAAACCAAAGAACAAGGTGACGTCACCTTTGTCAACACCTTGATTGGCCGAAGAGTGCAAGGTCAAAACCTTGTGCTTGATTGGCATCAAGTAGAACATAACGGTAAAAATACCCTTCTTCATTTCACCAGCATATTCAGTACCCAAGATAACCATTTCCATATCTTTAAAGTTGATTTCAACAGAGGTAGATGAAGTCATACCCTTGGTGTGGACGTTGGCTGGGAATTGACCGGCGTTGTAAATGGTGAAATCTGGCTCACCAAAGTTTTCCAATTCTTCTTTAGTTGGTCTAATCAACATATTGGTCATGAACAAAGCGTGGTAGGCTCTAGCACAAATGATTCTAACCTTGATCCTGTATCTTGGATCCCAACCGGCATAAGCATCAACAACAAACAACTTTTCTCTGGTTCTCAAGTAGTCCAAAGCTCTTGATCTCGAAATCTTCCAAGTTAATTCGTCAACTTGCTTGTTGACAGGTCCCCACCAAATGTGGTTTGAAGAAGTTTCTTCGTCAACAATTCTCTTATCACTTGGAGATCTACCGGTCTTCTTACCAGAGTAAGCCATAAGAGCACCAGTGGATGAGATGGTGGTTCCCTTTTCCAACAAACCATCTTCGTACAAAGTTGGTGGAGCAGCATTGTGTCTAACAATGGTGTCGGTGGTCAAGTTCAACTTTTTGACCAATGGGTCTTGAGTGCTCTTGATAGAAGGGTGACCTTCGAAATTGATAGTGGATTCAACGGCAGCTGGTGGTGGTGACATGTTTAATGAATATATATGAAATTAAATTACTGAAAGTTAAGAGAAGAGAGAGAAGGAGAGGTATCTCTGAGAGAAAACAGGGTGGATTTTCAATGCTATTTATATTGTTTGCGTATATAATATTTGTTGAAATATTTTACTTCCATTAACCCACTTTTTCCTTTTTTCCTCTCCATACATAAAATTTTTTTTTTTTTTCAATATATGCAACAACGCAAAAACAAAGAAAACGGACAGAAACAAGGTCAGCTGTTCACTACAACGCCCTAGCTTTTTTTTTTTTTTTTCACTGACGATTTCAAGCATCTGTAAGTTTTACTAGGGCTCCAACTGGTGAGTTCTCCTCTAATAGCACTTCTCCTACTGGCCATGTCCTCATCACACTGAGCTCTATCCTGGCCCTATTTCCAGTACCGGGAAAGGTCGTGTACTCATAACCAAAGCAACGAAATATGGGGTAAGAAGTTCCAGAGTTCCGACATCCTCCATGCCGGGACAACGAATTTTCCCGAGGTCAACCAAACGTAATACACAAAAGCTGGAAAACAAGCACAACCTTTTTGATTTTTCACGTCTCTAGGATCGAACGGCACTGGGGGGGGGGGGGTGTTGAAGACAAAAAGGTCTAGATAACAGAGCTTACCCAGCTTGCTCAGCTTGCCCCCCTGTTGACTTATGATAAGCTGTTCCATGTGAAGTTAAGTGAGGTTTTTTTGTATAATCAATATATAGGGAAATACACATGAAAACACGTTACTTTCGATGCTGCAAATTAGTTCTTGTAAGGTGCGGTTTCCATTTCCGGCAGTGTACATGTCAATCGCTAGCCGTTACCCAAACATTTTCCAAAAAAGTTTTTGTCAACGGAAATTTGTGGGCTAAGTGGTTACGACTTTTTCCGATCTCTCGTGTTTTGTGTAAGTTGTCAAAACACATGCAAAAAGAAAAGAGTTGCTCACTGTATGAATGAGATCGTTTTCAAATACAATGCCGACTGAGAAAAAGACTACATGCGTTGGAGAAGGATCGACCGTTGTGATATGACAAAGTCAGGATGTAATTTTGATCCAAAAGTAATGGTAAACATCAGCTTCCCTCCGATTTCGCTTAAACTCTAACAGGTAAGGGCGTTTTCATTCCCCGCATTTTTAATATTCTTTTTTTTTAAAAATTTTTTTTCTTTCTTTGTTCTCTGTTACGTGCAACACCGGGATGTGCAACCGTGCAACCGCGGTAGGAAAGATATAGTTAAGGGGTTGTCCTTTCAGAGGATCGAAAAAAGTCAGCATTACCACGGAATTCCACAGAGCATGCTGCAGACTGCTATAATAGTTAGGACCCCCCACCCACCCGAAACAAAAAAAAAAAAAAAAGAAAAAAAAGAAAAAAAAGAAAAGGAGTAGAATTTTTAATTGTCAGGGCGACTATTACTCAACTGAGAAGATCCGATGCATCGGCCCCCGTGAAGAAAAAATATTCTATCCGGTTTACATTGTATTACAATCCTCCAATCTGCCTCCTTCCCTAGCACGCCCTCCTATCATAAAAATCGTAATAGTACCTCCATTTCTCGAACCCAATATCGTGCATACTTGTTAGTGTCTTTTCCTCGTCAACGACGTCGCACATTATGCATTGATTTAGTAACTCGTCGTCGGTTGCGGAGTTCTTTAACTTTGTAATTGCGCTGCAGATCAAGCCGTACTTGAAAATGTCGACCAAATTGGCATACAGCTGGTCAATTACGGGGGCAATAACCCCTCCTATCATTGGCACCACACTGGCGCCCCCATTTTGTCCTTCGTGATCAATGCATTGGTCAATGAAGGGGAAATACTTGGAGAACTCAGACTTGTTTGTAAAGAGAATTATGCTTCCTATCACATTCTGCGAGCTTGGTTCCAATGCAATGATTATTTTCGCCTCGTAAACCAGTCTTGAGGAGATGCTCTTACTTGCCTCTCTGTAATACGCTTTATATTCTGGTGGAAGGTCTCCTCTTTGCACCAATTTTTCCAATTGAGATTGCCCCGTGCACACGTCAAATCTCACTCCCACAATCATCAACTCCTTCAATATGCGTTCGGGCACCAGCCACCCATTCAAGTCATTCAACTCCAAAATCCATTTCCTTTGAGATCTGTCGGTCTCCCATCCGAGCCGTTTTAAAAAGATGCTGCTTCCACTAGTGATGTTTCCAGGGAACATAATGAGAGGGAAAGCCGAGCCCAACCTGATTTCGCTACAATTCTTCTCCTTGGTCAAGTATCGCTCGGCCCTAGCACTCAAGTTTTTTCCAATGCTGTGCAATCGCTTCGATTTCTCCACAACAATGTAAAGTACGTGTCCTATAGCCCCCTCGCACCATGTCAACACGACTCCATAGAGAATGTTCAATGATGAATTCCGCACAACGAAATGTTTTTGGTTGGAAGTGGCCAAGAGCCCTCCTAAACGTTTACAATATTGCTGGTCTCGCATGTCAATAGAATCAGCCTCCTCAACATCGACGTCTTTCCACAATTTGATTAGACCTGCAAGATCTCTTGCCATATCAAACTCATCGACCAACCATTTTCTTTTGATTTGTTTGCAGTTAATCTCTTCAAGACTATGCCTTCTTTTTCTTGAATGCTGTTGCTCGCCTGGTATACATCCTTGTGGTTCAAAGTCACCCATGAGTAACGCGGCAACATTCTCCAAAGCTTGCTTTGTATAGTCATAACAACAAATATAGACACTCCCCATCAACTTGTCGTAAAAGAAATCGTATGGAGACAGTGTGGCAACCACGATCAACGGCTTTTGCAATGAATTGACTGTCCTTGACCGCTTCGCTCCAAATGACGATGGGTTGGCTCCGCAGAGAATTGAAACATATTTCACAATCCCTATCTGGTACATGTTTCTAGAAGCTTCACTGGTAAACACAATAACAATGTTTGCCTTTTCAATCAATGATTCATGAAGTGGCGTTAATCCGTTCGCCGTATATGTGGTATGTAGCACAACATAATTTTTGTTTCTGTTTACGGGATGCTGCGACAAAAATTTACCAAAGCTTTGGAAAACTTCTTCCCCCGTGAATAGAGTTTCTGCTTGTGATGGTTTTGGTGAAACTGGACTCAACAAAGGGCTCAATACTAAGATTGATTCGGTTGCAGAAACTTGGTCGAAACGTTTTGATAACGGTAATAATCCACCATAGTCTCGAACCAAGGTGATTGATTTTTGATACGCCAATGACGCTAATTCTTGATGTCGCTTCCAGGAATCCGGATACTTGTACTTGAACAAGACTGGACTTTCTTGGGCAGACGTTATTCCCTCGGGAAATATTTCTTTCCACAAAGGTAGCTGCTTTTGTAAAGTCTCTATCCTGGCAAAGCTTGAAATGATTGTATCCTCATCCAAGTTTCCATTCAAAATCCCCTTTTTAATTGACTCTATGGCTTCGTTCTGTAGTTTCAAGTCATGACATACCATAACCAAGTCACATCCTGCATTGATGGCTAATATCACTCCTTGCCCCAAGCCTATCGAATGGTACAATGCCTCCATTTCCAAACATTCACTGATTACAACACCATCAAACCCCATCTCCAGTCGCAATAGTTGATTGATGATGACCGGCGATAAGCACGCATGTGTCTCGTCGGGGCTGATATTGGGGACTCCACAGCCTGCTACACTCACTCCATTCAACAAACCAGCTTGGATCAAGTTTGCAAATGGTGCAGCATTATTCTGCCGAATCTGACTTAGGGTGTCGCCCATCATAGGCAATTCAAGTAAAGAATCAACGGTTGCATTCCCTATCCCTGGAAAGTGTTTACCCACTGTAAACAATCCTCCATCTCGCAACCCTCTGGCGCACATCAGTCCATATTTTTGCACATCTTCAATAGTAGTGCCGAAACTCCTCACTCCAACTAGTTGGTGCGATAATTTTGTCACTACATCCAATACGGGCCCCAATATGATACTAAACCCAATCATTTTAAGCTCTATCGCTATGGCTTTCGAAATTTCGTAAACCAATTTGGGGTCACCTGTCGCTGCTAGGGCCATTGCGCTGGGGTATTGGGTGATGAAGTCGGGATCAAACAAGGAGTTCATTATTCCACCTTCCTGATCAATAGCAAACATGATCGGGTACTTGTATCCCCCCTGCGTGTATGCAATGTATTGTAGGTCTTTGATCAACTTGGACATTTGTTCTACGTTTACGGCGTTTTTCCTTGACAAGATCATGGATGATATTTTGTGATCGACAATTAATTTGTAGGCTTGTGATGTGACTTTGGTACCTTGAAACCCTCCACATAGTAGCTCTCCAGCTTTGTCCTCCATTCTGTACATCGTGTTTCTGTTGTCCAAAAAAAAACTGTGACTGTCTTTTATTGCGTCGCTGGTGGGTTTTGAAGTGGAGATTCTGTTTTTATTTTTTTTTTTTTTTCTTTGTTCTTTTCTTTTGTGATCACAGTCGACGCGGTTCATTTAGATGGTTTGTACGTACATAGTAGGATTCAGTTTTGGAATTCTTGCAAGGTCGCTCAGATCTCCACAACTTAATACAAAGTTATCAGCCTATAATCCAACTTTGCTTGTGCTCCCTTATCTATAACCCAAGCAAGATCACCTCGCGAAGTGTCAACGTTGATACATCACTCAAGCTTTTGTACTACGTCCCGAGTTGGTAAAATTGCCAACATTCCGGTAGCGCAAAAATCCAATAAACGCTTTTGATGTAATTCTTTCCAAAAGCCCAATGGATTGCCATCACTGCATTTTCAATTCCTTACAACTGCTGATCAATGGGAATACCAGAGCTATGGGAAGTTTTGAAACCCGGCTTTGACAAAAGAATAACCTTGGAAGAACTTGTGGACCACTATGTCAAAGAATATCACCGACCGCCAAGAGTTGCAATAGATGCATACATGTTCATTTTCCACTCCGATCATAGCTCGATTCCCAGCGAAGATAAAAAGATCATTTTGATGCAAAACTTTATGTCCAAAATTCTTGCCTTGATAGGGTTGAATATTTCAGTGATTGTGGTTTTTGATGGGATATTGAAACCTGATAAAACTCGTTCAGGTGTGGCGCTGGATTACGAAAAAGAATTGGAAAAGCTACAACGTACAAGTACCTTTGCTGAGCCAAACGAATTTGTTGAGCAGATAAAAGGTGCTTTACAAGTAAACAAAATTGAGTACTTGCAAGCAGCAGGAGAGGCCGAGGCCCAGTGCGCATACATACAAAAGTTGGGTATCGTGGACTTTGTGATATCAAACGACGTTGATAGTTTGGTATTTGGGGCAACTCAGGTTCTACGAAATTATAGTCGTTTTGTCGAGGATATTGGACGTTCTCCCAGCAAGAAACCGGCCACCTTGAAACAAAAATATTATGTCACTCCAGTCCGAATGAAGAGGATCGAAGAGATAACGGGATTAACACGGGAGAGGTTAGTATTCCTTGCAACGTTAAGGGGAGGGGATTATTCCTCCGGCGTCAAAAGAATGGGCATAGTGAATGCCACAAACTTAGCCCTAAGTGGGACCCTATTCGGAAAGTTCTACAACAGGTCGCTCACCAAACAAGAGCTAAAAGATGCAAGAAGCTTGGATCTGGAACCCTCTGAGCCACCACCAGATTTTTCAGAGGAGCTTGAACACTGTGTTGTGGACAACGACTTTGTGGCATTACGACCCTGGGATGCTAGAAAAGACAAACACACCAGAGAGATTCTACTAGCGAGCCTATTGAAGACTCTAAACGAGTCGTTGCAAGTTTCGAATCGGGATATTTTTGGAAGGGGTGTGACCATCACGGAGAAATTTACATTTGATGAATATTACGTGCTTTTGTATTTCTTCCCATTGGTGCAAACCACGTTGCCAGTATTCTTGCCGTGGACTTTGAGTTCGGGAGAGCTAGATATAAATCTCGAAATAACGTTAGGTGATGTAGTCGATGAGGAACTCACGCGACTGAGTGAGATTGAGGATATAGATTTCAACTATGACACGTCGTTGATAGTTCAAAGCAGTGAGCATCTTTTCATACCACAAACTTACAATTGGCAAATCAAGTTCATCATATTCAAGTTGGCGTCTTACTCTAATCTAGTGAGAATCACCAATGACAAAATTGAGGATGGGGTTGAAAAAGTGATGCTCAAGTACGACGAGCGCGATGTCCGCAATATGTTTCCAATGTCACTCGAAGCCAGGAGAGTTATTGAATCACCTGAAAAGCGCAAGAATGGCGATACCATCAATTTTATTTGGATTCCCACATCCTTGGTGAAAATGTACTGTCAGCAATTACTTGCCGAGTATGAGCAAAGCAAAAAAGATAAACTTTCCACAAAGAACAGTAAATCCTCACAAAAAACAACTTTGGATATGTTGGAGAATTCCCCTACAAAGGGGCAGAGACCTGGATTTGAACTATCTCAACCAATACCGTTTGAGTTGAAGCCATCAATATCACCTCCAAAGCGTGCACCCTCACCAAAAGGAAGAATAAAAAAAGTATCGCCAAAGAAGAAAGCTGCTCTTGTTGAAGGGCAGAGTAAGTTAGACTGTTATTTCAAAGCAAAAAGCGACTTGAGCAGTAATCCATTTCTTGATCCAGGTTTATGACAGTGGCACAAAAGGAAAAAAGAAAAAACAAACAAACAAACAAAACATTCTATGACGTACTTGAAAGTTTTTGTTCTTGTAGTACGACAATAAAGCAATACAAATTTTTTTCAAATTTCGTTTTTTTTTTGTTTTTTTTGTTTTTTTTTTTTTATTAATGTAAAATCGTTACTCTTTGACTCTTTTACCTATAAAACTAAAGCAAATGAGCGAAGGCTTCACTGGAAACTTGGGATTCGAGGGATTAGATGTTACATTAAATTATTTCACAAATCAACCTGATGTTCTGTCTGTGACCAATGCAGATCTTGCCATAATCTTCAAATCGCTTAGCAAGAAAGACCCAAAAACCAAAGAAAGGGCTCTTGGCGATCTACTTGCATTCATCGAGAAAGAGTCTGTGGGATTTAATGACTTGGATATAGAATGTTGGGTGAAAATGTATCCTAAGATTGCACTCGATAACTCCAAAGATGTGAGGGCGATGACTCACAGAATTCAGGGCACACTTTTGAAGACACTAGGATCGAAAATATATGGCAAATACTTGAAAATTACGATGCCGATTTGGTTATTGGGTATCAAGGACCCCGACAAGGGTGTTTCCAAGACAGCATCGAGTCTATTGCTCGAGAACTTTCTGGGAGACAAGTCCAAATTTGAAAAGGTGTGGGAGATATTTGAAAATCAGATTTTGAACTTGATCGGCTCGGTTGTTACTATAGAAACTCCAGAAACCTTGTCTGATCCAAGATATGTGTCTGAGTCTGAAATACAAATCAAATACGACCGAGTTTTGAGTGTGTGTATTGAGATGCTTTTGCAAATTTGCAAAAAGTCTGAATATACCGCATCCATCGAACTGATTTTGAAACTGGACACCATATGGGACAGTTTAGTCAACAGTGTGAAAGACGACTCGATGAACTTGGGTTTATTTAAGTACATTTTGACTTTGATATTGAACTTGTTTTCCGTTGAAAGCCATCTTTTGGAATCTATGGATTACAAATCCTTGTACAAAACGGTCTCAAAGGCAATAATGAAAGTGAAATACTCCAAAAATAGTCCATCCATCATTTATTCAGCTGTGATTCTCCCGTTTTGGCAAGTTTTGATACAGCTTACGAGGTTCTCAAAGCGTATGCAATTGAATAAATCGATTTGGGACATAGGGGGCAGCAAAGCTATCACAAGGCTACACAACTATACCCGTCTAGGTCCATGTGACCTGGATCCAGTATATTACGATTTAGCTGGTGCTTTGATGACTGATTTGAAAGGAGAGAATGTAGTTGATTTCAATGATTCGGAGGAGTCGGTGTTTTTTACCAAGACTTTGGTGATGCAGATGGAAAAGAATAGGGAAACATTCAAACCGTCCTGTTTACGGTGCACATTGAAAGTTTTGGATTTGTTTGACACAAACAAAGTCGAGAACACAACGACAGTGATACAAAGCGTGTTGGAGGGAAAAAGTTACAGACTTGGATCAACCGCCGTTGAAATCACTTCCAAATTTGAAAATTTTGAAAATAAATCATTGTTGAAAGAATCACTTTCTGTCATTGTTGCAGACATCAAAGCAAATGCAGGAGATAAATTATACACAAAGGAGTACTTGACCCGATTGTATGAATTATTGAAGGTGGTTGGACTCAAAGATCAAAGCGCAGAGTTGGTGGATTCTGTACTAAAGGAGTGTGCTGCAGAGAAGATTGATGTCTCAGTAGCTTTTCGCTACGCTGCTGCGTATTTCACAGTAAGTGAGGACATTACACCCCTGTTGAAATCATTTGTTGGACAGATACCCCAACAATTGCAAGGAAACTACGAGACTTTAATCGAAATTATAAAGCATGTGACATCAAAGAAGTTGTTGGAAGATGAAATTTTGGTTAACTTAATCAATGAGTCATTTTCAAACCTCTCCTTGACAAATCCAGAAAAAAGAGATGCTTTCGTGAAATCGATTGATTCAAATTTTACTGAGTCAGAATATCCTGAAATTTACCTGTACCTCAAAGAGACGTCACGTGGACTGGCCGAGCCGGAATATTTGGAAAGATCATTAGCATCTAGAGATGACAATGCTTTACGTGATGTCATTGACAATTTGGATGAGCAGTCGTCACCTGCTTTCATTTCTGCCGTTTTGAAAACCGATTCTCTTGCATATGCGATTGAGCTTGGAATTGATGGACTTTTACAATCAGCTTGGGGCAATGCAAAACAACTGCTGCAGTTTTTAAAAACATTGAGTCAACACGATGTGGCCTACTTTTCGTCATTAGTGGGATATCTCCAGAAATGCTCTATTGAGACTAGATTGGACGATGTTGTCAGTTTGTTTCGAGAGGGCCCACTTCTTTTCGAAAGATTTTGTCAATATGTAAAAGAGTCGGTCAACAACACAGAACCATATGAGTTCGCAATTGCAAATGCATTAGAACTGGCAGTCTATTTATGCACCCATGGACCAAAGAGGTTACTGAAAGAAATACTTCTTGTGGCCAAATTCATAATCGAGTTAAACATCGAGGAGCGCAACTGGCGAGCCTTGACTTCAATTTGCAAAGAGATTGTGTCAGATTTTGTTTTCACAGAAGATATCCATGCAGAGGAGGAACAAGTTTTGATGGAAGTCGTTGAGAAAGCTTCCAGACAAAGAGAGAGCGTGAATTTAAAGGATCTCATAGGCGACAACTCTAATGATCCGTTAACTTTGATAGCCGATGGAGACGATATTTTTGCCTTTTATGCCGCAAGATGTCTTTCAAAGACTATTGAAAACGCATCTGAGCAATTAAGTCTTCTGCAGTTTGAATCTTTGGAAATCAATTACGTTCAGTTGTTTAAACATCCATTGAAATGCGTGGCTTTAACTAATGGAATCAAAAACTTTCTTGGCTCATCGAAATTGGATCGTCCTAGAAACCACGCCTTTTCGGAGCTTTTGGCAGTGAAAAAAGAGGAAGATATCATCACTTTGGGTTTAAAATGGATAACGATACTCATCTCATTTATCAACAAGGAAGCCAACTTGAAAAACATATTCCCTGGTATTAAACTATCCATGGTATTGAAGCAGATTGACGATTGGTTCGACACGTCAGCAGCATATGACCCTGAATTTATCGATGTGAGAATTCAAACGTTCATCTTTCTTGGCCATCTACCTGACATAGAAGACGCTTTGCCTGATATCTACTATGATTTGGTAAACAAGGTATTAAGCGATAATCTCGACATGGCGGAAGATCGGATCGACTTGAGATACGACACATTAAAGGTATACACTAGCTTGTTGAAGTACAATCTAAGCGGCATTGAGTTGCAAGATGAGAAAATAATTGAATTGCTCACCTCAGAGGATGAACATCGGGGTCATGTTGTGTCATTAGTTGATGCTGCTTTAGAAAGAGCTGTACAGACTTCCAATATATCAACTAAACTTGTGAAAAGTTCACAAGACCAGCTTTTGAAAACACTTGCCCAGACCAGCTCTATCATCAGACAAAAGCTTTGTGTCATGCAGTTGACAAGACTTTTTAAAGAAGAAAAAGACGATTTTGTAATTGAATACCAGCTTTCCAAAGATGAGAGCAAGAAGGCAGAGCTTCCATTACAAGTTATGAAAATAATGCAGCAATTCAAAGTTGACTCCACTACTGATGTTTTCAGATACATGTTTTCCTGGCTCTTGATCACCGATTTTTTCAAAGATGTCACCCTTTCGATCAAGAACGATTATTTGAATCAAGTTTTGGAAGGTAAAGATTTACAGACGCTTTTATTTTACATATTTGATCATGTGGATTTGGATAACAAGTTTTTGTCAACCTTGGACATAGATGAGGTTACAACGTATGACGTACAGGAAATATTCAATGGAACAAGTGTTGAAGAAGAGTTGAAAATCCTTTCACTTTGCATATACTACAAACTACTCAAGTATTGTGGATTTCAAGTGCAACTTTGGTTCAAGGAAATCAGAGACAAGCAACTTCAAATGAAGGTTGAAAGAATCACAAGCAAATACTTGTCTCCCCCATTGATCAATGAGGTGTTGGAGCAGGTGGAATCGGAAAAAAAGAAGCTTCTAGCAAAAGAGGACAATTTATCCATAAAAGTGAATCGAGTTTCAAATGAGATAAAAACGTCGTATCTTGTCGACGAGCAAAAGCTTGAGATGGTGGTGAAAATCCCACCTCATTACCCATTGGAAAATGTTGTTATTGACGGACCTTCGAGAGTTGGAGTGAAGGAGAATAGATGGAAGGCGTGGTTACTTGCATCGCAAAAGCTTATATCCCTTCAAAACGGTTCAATAAGTGATGCCATTGAACTATTTTGCAAAAACATTAATCTCCACTTCTCAGGATTCGAAGATTGTGCAATTTGTTATTCCATTTTGCATCAAGATTTATCATTGCCTTCAAAGACTTGTCAAACCTGTAACAACAAATTTCATGCTGCCTGCTTGTACAAGTGGTTCAAGAGTTCGGGTAATTCAACGTGTCCGTTGTGTCGATCGCCATTCAATTTCAAAACTAGAAGCTAGAACTTGTTTTATTTACGTATATAGGGTTTGTTGTAATTACGGTTGGCCCACGGAGCATTAGTCCCCACGTTACTCGTATTCTCTATAGCTGTATTTCGGCTCTTTCCACTCTTTCCGCTCTTTCCGCTCTTTCCGCTCTTTCCGCTCTTGACCTCCTCGTTGGAGTTTACGGGGAGCTCTTTTCTTGTATTATAGTCAACCCACGGGTATAACATTTCTCCAAACCAGAAATGCTGAATTACGGGGTATTTACCAAGAACTTCCACCATGTACATTTTCAAAAGTCCTTGTCTCACTTTTGTCCACAAGTATACTGACACGTGTATGTCATTTAAAATAGGACTGTGTTCATTAAATGGTCCCGACTTGAGTTTAAAAATAAACGAAATTGCATTCACATAAAGGTTTGACGTTTTGTAAGTGTCAAGTACCTCTTTCGACAAAACACTCTTAACAGACGGGGCTCTTTCATAGTCGCAAAACTGTGAAGCACCCAAAATGTATATCAAATGGAAATGATCATCCAATCCCCAAACACCATGCGATCCAGCGGGCTCTAAATTGTACACAAGGATCAAACGACGAACAAGATCATAGTACTTTGAAAATAATACGAGAAGTTCTTCCCCCCTTGGCGATTCAAGTATGCCATATCGCATCAAGGCCCCAATGAATGCCAAGTATGAAAGTTCGTGGCCTGTGCCGTAGTCGATTCTAATACTCGATCCAAATGAATTTGCCAAGTAGTATCTTGCTTCAACCAAGAAGTCATTGATTTTTAGTCCCTCAGGAGCGTGTAATTTTAATAGTGATTCCAAAATGTGCCCAACCTTGTCGTGCCAGGTTCTAAATGCTATATTTCCAAATCTTGTAGGTCCAGACACGGGTGGAGTATCATCGATTGTTATCTCGAGATCTCGTAGGACGCCGAGCAAGACTATTACATTCCCTTGATACGCAGTTACGTTCACCTCTGTAGTATGTGAATGGCTAGCATCTGATGTCTTGATGGCTCTTGACACGATTGCTGGATTTAGCAGTCCCGAGGGTACATCCATTCCCTGTACTGCTAAAATGACCTTGTTCAAAGTTTGCACTAGTTCATAAAATGCAACAGATCTCTCAAAATTCTTTACATCTGCTGTTTCAAAAATTCTTTTACTTGGTTCGGACCAGTGGCTCATTGTGGTGAGTGTGGATGGTGTACCGGTATTTTTCATGAGATAACTCATTGCTGCACATTTTATTTTTTGTGGATCACGCGAGTGATACACGAATAATGTTAGAGCAAACAGCAAAGAATGTTACTGAATGTTGTCTTGATAAGCACTTATCTTTGTTGGATTCTAGATGTACACAACTTCTACATTGAGACACACTGGACTATCTCTACTTTACTAATCACTTCTCAAGACTTTCGTAGAATTGTTTTACCACCGGTGACGCCTTCACTTTTCTTATATCAAAGTGTTTCACTTGCAAAGTCTCTCGACTCACTGCCCGGGATATCGCCACATACGCATGACCATCCTCAAATACGTTGCTCAAGTCAACCTTAACACGAGGAAGGGTCTGACCTTGGGCTTTGTGAATCGACATTGCCCAAGAAAGCAACAATGGTAATTGAGCTCTATATGGGTTACCCTCTGGGCCATCTTTAGTAGTTTCAATTGCAAACTCATGTCTATCCACAAGTACTGCTTCGTCTTCGCCATTTAGCTTGAACAATACCACTGGCAACATCTTTGCCTTGGATTCCTTCGCTGCGATTTGTACTAGCAGCTCAAATTGAGACTTTCTTTCTGGGGGTATGTCTTGAAGTATCTGTTTATCCTGGTCTCTCCATTCAGATACACTACCCACGCGCCAAGACAACAATTTCACTTCTTTCATCATTTGCTGATCCATCGCTTCAATTGCACCATACAAATCTAAAATCTTTAAATGGAGCCTTTGTGTGGCAAAAAATAGAACCACGCCTAGTGTTCCATTAACCAAATGATCACTGAAATTCTTGATATTCATCACTTGCGCACCCTCTTTCAAATGCAAGGTTTCCTCGCATAATAACTGAGCATATTGTGCTCTATATTGTTCACCCTTGTGGCTGTCCTGAGCTTGAAACTTGTAAGATTCTCCTGAAAGTAATTGCAAGCGCAAATCATTTGCTTCGGAGACTTCTCTTCTAGTCGGGAAAAGTTGAGTTGGCTCAATACCATCCTCATACCGAACCATTCTTGAAAGTTGCTTGAATTTGGCAACAATGTCTTCAGTCAACTTGCCTGTTCTTAATGCGTTCAACATTTCAATAAGATCATGATCACCCTTTTGTCTGAAAATTTGTTTCAATACAATATTCTTGTTGATCACTTTAGGCCATGCCTTTGATTGAAAGCAAAGAAGCGCTGCCCGGTTTTTCGAAACCGGTGGCAACTGGTAAAAATCACCCGTGCAAACAATTTGAATGCCCCCAAATGGCTTATCTGACTTTCTCACCAACCGCGCCACGTGTTCCAACTTGTCAAAAAGAGTCCCATCAATCATGGATATTTCGTCAATAATCAAAACTCTTAGCCTTAGCCATTTTTCCAACTTGTGATGCTTTTTTCTAATCATGTTTGCTAGCTCTTGTGCAGGTTTCAAGGCAAGACCAATTTCCAAAAACTTGAATATGGTCTGGCCCTGAATATTACAGGCAGCCATTCCAGTTGGTGCAGTTACACCCATGCTACTGCCGTATTTCCTTTGGAGAATTCTTACTAATTCACGAAGAACCACCGATTTTCCTGTTCCAGCACTTCCTGTATAGAATACGTTGCGGCCGGCGAGAACCGAGTCAATAACTTCTCTTTGCTCTGCACTCAATTGGGGCCCCTCGGTCTCTGGAACCAGACGCGCCACATTATTTGTAGTTTTTGTAATTTTTTGGGCTTGCCCGCCATCAAAAGAGCTTAATACATCGCTGTTGCTCCTCTTGAGAGAGTTAAACCTGTCTTTTTCTGTATTGACCAGACCAGACTCACCAAGAACTTTTGGTGTTCTTTGAGATGACTGTGACAGGTTCGCTCGGTGCTGCAAAAGTATGCTTTCCAATGTTGGATCTCTAAAGTTCAGAATTTCCATGCTAGTATCGATCGACGTATCAAAACTTGTATCATCACCAAACCCGTCATCATTATCAGTCGCACTTAGGACAGAATTTTGTCTTGATATGAGTTTACTTTGCAGCTGCTTTGGCTTGTCCTTAACCCCTACTTTGCTAACACCAGGGCAATGAAAGCTGAAAATACTTTGCTGCACCAACGAGCTTTTCTTTTTACTTTTTGAGGACATTTGGAGAATTGCAAGTAGATGATCTGTTCAGCTCTGGTTTGGAGAAAGTACTGCTCGATGCCAAAAAGACGTGCGGCTGCAGAAGCAGAGAGATTTTGCTCCTTCATCTTTTCTCTTTATGTTTGTTTTTATTTTTGTTTACAAATGTACTGCATGCAACGAGATTTACAGAAAACGCGCTTTTCTTCGTTATGTCCCAATTTTATTTTTTGGTTGTTTGTTTTGATTTGCGACACAGGGGCATTACAAGAAATGCGACATACAGCAAAAGATTGTGATTTTTATTGATCCAGAAGAGGGACCCCCTTTTGCCACGCCAGTCAGGAGGTTGATAGATAGAGTGTTTTCGAATTTCATTGCATTTCCACGTACTGTGCAAACTCTCTTGATAATATCACCACCACATCAACAAACATTACACAGTTTGGGAGCACGTCTTGATCACATGTCAAAGCTAAATCCCAAATCATTGCATGTGACAACTGTACTAGGGCAAAATGAAGCAACCGACACATTCGAGCGAGCGTCTATGAGAAAAGACAAGATGCCTGATAAGCAAGTCGTTGAAAGACTATTTGAAAAGCTCCTATCTATAAGGGCATTTCCAGAGAAGGCCAAGGCGAGTTTGCGGAATCAATCAACAGAGCGAAAATGGGACCTCCTTCTAACGGAGAACGAAACAAATAGCTCCTTCGATTTGAAGAAAATGTCGCTCGCTTCCGTGTCGACACCAACATTGATCGGAAATGACGAAAGTGGTGCCTCCAAATCTAAAGAGTCCTCCCCCGCCCCCGCCACCGCCCCGAAAGCAGTACTTGATGGGCTTCTACCGCTGTTGAAGCCAAAAAAGTCGTCTCACAATTTGAAAGAGCAACAGCGCAATCGTCAACCTATGATAAGCGAGGGCTTGCCCAGCTGGTTTGTGTGGAAGCTTTTGAACAAAGACATTGATCTTCAAAACTTGGTGAAGTTGGAACGGCACTTAACTGAGAACAAATTGCTTGAGGGGAATATCACATGGACCCAGAATTTTCTATCTATACAGGGTGAGACTGCTTTGGCGGTGAATTTATCCCTGGTTGGTAAAAAGGTTATTAAATCGAACAATGAATATAACTACGAATACCTTCTTGTCAAGTGTTTGAAAAGTGCGTTAGAGCATCAATCTTATCTCCAACACTCTGGACACGACAATGGTTCTGCCATTAGCAAAAGCGTGATTTTATCATCACTCATGGGTGCACTAACGTCCACCCGAATGAGCACAAGGTTTTTAGTTACGGAAATCTTGGTCATTTTGATGAAGAGCGGGTTGAAGGAACTACGCGATGACATTGTTGATCACTTGCGAAGCTTGAGGTTTAATGATAAAAATCTCATAAGTTTTGAAGCTTGGCTAGATGTCTTTGGGAGCTCATTGAGAACGGCGAGCTGGGGTAGTAAAATAAGCGACCATTCATACTTGAAAAACTACATTACAATTACACTAATCTTGATCAATGTCGTTGTGCAAACAGCTGGACCAGCACGTAAGAGAATTGCAATCAGAAAAGAGTTGGAAGTATCTCACCTACTTTCGATATTTGACACTATTAGACAGTTTGAAGATGATAGGATTCACCATGAACTACAAAAGTATGAAAAATTGGCTAAAGATGATGAGCAACAAAAGAGGATGAGAGAAAGTAAGATCTTACCCCAAGTTCCCATCGCCGATGAAGAATCAGAATCAGAATCAAAATCAAAATCAAAATCATTACTAAGGAGTTCCATTGCTATCTCTAGTGAACAAGACGAGTTAGCCAAATATGGTCTTTTTGGGTCTCAAAAGAGAAAATTACGGACAAGCCATTCTAATATCGGCTCTTATGCAGCTGAGCAGCAATATTTACCAAAAGGGGAAGAAACAACTATTGCAAAAGAAGCTTATCTGAAGATTTTAGCGCTCGAGAGTATGCTGGATTCAAATGGATTGATAAACAAAGTATTAGTACTCCTAGATCGCTTGATTGAAAATGGCGCCAATCTACTGTCCGATCTGAATGAGAATGATTCATTTTCCTCCGTAACATTGGAACGATTGATAGATTCGTTAGCATCTGACGCTGTTGCTAGGGCTGCCATTGCGGAAACCCGTACACTAAAGAGAGAATTGAAACGACAAAGACAGTTGAATGAGTCACTCCTAAGAAATTCTGACTTGGTGAATAAAGCAAACTTGCCAGCGGAAAATGAGGCACATTTACAAGAGATAAAGTCACTCGGAAGTCAAATCAGCTTGCTACAAAGACAAATAAAGCAACTTGAGCAGGACAAAGCCAAAACTTTGAGGAATCGAAACAAAGGTCATCACTCCTTTGAAGACCTTAGCAATCGAGAAGATAGCGATGTCGATATTGGTGGGCAAAAAGATAGTCCATTTTCGACGGACAACAAGACAGAGAGTATATCTGGGGAAGTTTCCTCTACTCGAAAGTTTAAGAGTGGACCACCTACACCACCACTCTTGTATTCACGACCAGTTCAAAAACCAAATAACAACATTATTTCTAGTACTCCCGCTACCAATGGCAACGTGGAACAACAACTTGAAGAGCAAGTTGGCGCACAAAATACTGAATATCGGGTTGTTAATCCGCCACAGTCGCATATACCAGGGGCACCCCCTCCTCCCCCTTTACCCTCATTTTTGGATGGGCTTGGGATTGCAAGTACTAACCTGCCTTCTAATACGGGCTCGAACAACATACCACGACCTCCCCCTCCACCCCTTCCACCATTTATGCTGAATCTGCAAGCAAAAGAGACGTTGCCAAGTTTGGGCAGCAATCCCACGTCAACACCACCGCCACCACCGCCTCCTCCGCCTCCTCCGCCACCAGCTCCTCTGCTTCCCGGATCTACATTTGCTTCGAGAAATGTGTCGACATCAACAGTATCACCAGATAATACTCGCATATCCTCGCCCTTGCCGGCTCCACCTCCACCACCACATCCAGCCGACCTTTTTGCTAAACTGAATACTGCGGCCAGGTCTTTGGACAAAAATAGTGGAGGGATCAGTACTAGCCTCTCCGAACCAGTCTTTGTTCCTGTCAAGCCCAAAGTGAAACTAAAACAATTGCATTGGAATAAAATCAACGATATTGAAAACACATTTTGGAGCGAAGCTGATGATCCTTCAATCGCAGACAAACTTGCTTTTGAAGGGGTGTTTAATGAGATTGAGAGAGTGTTTGTGGCGTCTCAACCACTGAAGAATGCGTCTGATATAGCAAAGTCCAGAAAACCAAACTCCGACGCCAAAGCTGCAAAAGTTTCTTTTCTCTCTAGAGATTTGGCGCAACAGTTTGGTATAAATTTGCACATGTTTGCTGGAGTGCCAGAAGAAGCTTTAGTTTTGAAAATTTTGCGGTGCAGCCCGGAGATCTTGGAAAATATCAGTGTTGTGGAATTTTTCAACAACGACGCCTTACTTGAGATTAGCGATAGTATGGCAAAGAATTTCTTGCCTTATTCAAGTGATCCACGTACGCGCAAGAAACCGCAAAAAGATCCCAATGTTCTTGATAGACCCGACAGATTGTATCTTGAATTGTGTTTTAATCTCAAACATTATTGGCGTGCCAGATCGAAAGCATTGTTATTCACTCAGTCATACAGTAGGGAGTTTCATCATTTGAAAGAAAAGTTGGATTTAATCGACCAAGGGATTTCAAGTGTGAAGGACTCAAAGGGGCTCAAAGGTGTATTGAATTTGTTGAAGATTATGGGTAATTTTATGAATGAACACACCAAACAAGCTCGTGGGTTCAAGTTGGATTCTTTAGAAAGACTCAAGTATATGAAAGACGAACTGAATTCAATGAGCTTTCTCCATTACATTGAAAAGATTATTCGACAATCCTTTTCGGAGTATGGGTCTTTTGTTGATGATTTGGAGCCGTTGACGGAGATTCAAAATGTGTCAATTGAACAATTGGAAGTTGATTGTAAGGCAATGGATAAAGAGGTGGATATCGTTAACAACTCTCTAGAAAAGGGCAAATTGAGTAGAGAAAAGGATTTGCATCCTTGCGATCGGATAAGAGAGACCATTGCACAGCCAATGCAAAATGCAACTAGCAGGAATTCACTTGTGCAATCTCGTATGAAACGAACTTTGTCGAGCTTCAAGTCATTGATGGTATACTTTGGAGAAGATCCAAATGATTCAAAAGCCAAAGATACATTTTTCCAAAAGATTGCCACTTTTGTTGCTGAATTCAAAAAGACTCATGTAGACAACATCCAAAGAGAAGAAGAGCAACGAGTATATGAAGCTAGAAAGAGGAAAATTGAGAATGAGTCTGCAAATAAAACCCCACCTGAAGATGCCGATGAAAAGAATTTTGTTGACAGTGTTGAAGAATCGTCGGCAGTTATTGATTCGTTATTGGAGAGATTGAGATCTGCTTCTGACCATTCAAAAATCCTCAGAGAGAATCGAAAAGGCAAGTTGTCAACTAATCCACCTGATAGTGAAGTCTCACCTGTTGAATTGGAAGCGGTTACCGGGGCGGAGTATGAATACGAAAGTGTTAGCAATCTCAAGCAAAGATTGACAAGAAGGAAAAGTACACTTGGATTGGCCTCAGCAAATAAGGAGAGTAGTGCTTCAAGGGCACAGGTGATGTTGCATCAGTTGAGAACAACTGACGACCTTACACTGGTGATACCCAACGACGAAGGAAATAAGGAGAACATGGTTGGTATAGAAAAGGAATAGGATAACTGGTAGTGGCAACTTGTAGTAGAATGATTTAGATTTGAAGGGAGGCAGAGACCCTTATCATGTACCTTCCTTTCTTAGTTGAGGTGTTGGCTTTGTGTAATGAAAGTTTTTTTCTTTTCTTTTTTTTTTTTGTTTTTTTTTTTTTTCTCAAAGTTAGACTCATCGGGGCTACAGAGGTCATAGAGTAATACAGCTAATTGACTAACAATGTTAAGATTGAGGTCGACACATAGGCTCTTAGGACTGAGACTCACTCAGCAAAGACTTTTTTCACAATCATTGCTCGCATTAAATGCGACTGTGGTATCTGGAACCAAACTAGCTTCCAAAATACGAAATGACGTTGCTGAAAAAGTTTTACAATATAATAAGGAGCACTATGGGATCGATACAACACAATTTGATCAGCTTAAATTTAAGCCTTCATTGACGATAGTTCAAGTTGGTTCTAGGCCAGACTCGTCGGCGTACGTACGTTCGAAATTGAAAGCGGCTGAGAAATCCAACATCAAAGCAAATCTCCTCAAGTTGGATGAAGACATCAGCCAAGAAGATTTAGTGGATGAGATTGACCGATTGAACAAGGACCCACAAATCCATGCTATATTAGTACAATTGCCTTTACCTAAGCATATTGATGAGACATTAATCACAAACTCGGTTGTCACCGAAAAAGATGTTGATGGTTTTGATCATTACAATGTTGGTCAGTTATCTAAAAAGGGAGGCGTTCCACATTTCAAGCCATGTACTCCAAATGGAATTATGGAGTTGATCAAAACCACCGGGATCAACTTGAGGGGTAAGAATGCGGTTGTCATCGGTAGATCAGATATAGTTGGAACTCCAGTCGCAACAATGTTGAGAAATGAAGACTGTACAGTCACAATCTGTCATCGTCATACAGAAAATTTGCCCGAAATTGTGTCTAAGGCGGATGTTGTGGTTGCAGCTGTTGGGATTTCCGAGTATGTCAAATCGTCTTGGGTGAAAGATGGAGCAGTTGTCATTGATGTTGGTATCAACTACAAGGAAGACCCCACTGCGAAAAACGGAAGGAAATTAGTTGGGGATGTTGATTATGATGATGTGGTTAAAAAGGCAGGTTTCATCACCCCTGTTCCAGGTGGTGTTGGTCCAATGACTGTGGCAATGTTGTGCTCGAATGTGTATGATGCCGCTGTCATCCACGCTAAGAAAGCACATGAACATCACTTTAAACCTCTTTCATTGGACTTGAAAACCCCTGTACCATCTGATATTGAAATTTCGAGAGCTCAGAAACCAAAAGTCATAACCAGGGTTGCAAAAGAATTGGGATTGTTGGATAAAGAGTTGGAGCCGTTCGGTCACTATAAAGCCAAGGTCGACTCCAAAGCAGTGATTGAAAGATTAGATGCACAAGTTGAAGGCTCTGCCGACGACAAAGGTTACTATGTGTTGGTTGCCGGAATCACCCCGACTCCATTGGGGGAGGGAAAATCTACCACGACAATGGGATTGGCCCAAGCTCTTGGTGCACAATTGGGATACAACTCTATTGCCAATGTTAGACAGCCTTCTATGGGTCCTACCTTTGGTGTGAAAGGTGGGGCAGCTGGAGGTGGCTATGCCCAAGTTATCCCCATGGACGAATTCAATATGCACTTGACCGGTGACATTCACGCGATTTCCGCTGCTCAGAACTTGCTCTGCGCAGCTGTTGATACTAGAATGTTTCACGAATCTACCTCAAAGACCATTGGAGGTTTTTACAAAAGGTTGGTGCCAGCAAAGAAAGGAAAGAGAAGCTTTACGCCGTCGATGTTGAAGAGGTTGCAAAAATTGGGAATCAATAAGACAAACCCTGATGATCTCACAACTGAGGAGATTGAAAGTTTTGCAAGATTGAATATTGACCCGGACTCTATCACTATCAAGAGGGTGGTCGACTGTAACGACAGATTTGTTAGAGAGATTACAATTGGTGAAGGCAAAAACGAAGCCAGCAAATTTCCACCAAGAAAAACAGGTATGGACATCACTGTTGCAAGTGAATTGATGGCGATATTGGCACTCTCCAACTCTCTCAAAGATTTACGAGAACGTGTTGGGAAACTTGTGATTGGTACTCAAAAAGAAACCGGTGTTGCGATTACCGCTGAGGATATAGGTGTTGCGGGTGCTATTACAGCTTTGTTGAAAGATGCTATTAAGCCAAATTTGATGCAAACCGTTGAAGGGACTCCAGTTTTTGTTCATGCTGGGCCATTTGCTAATATTTCTATTGGAGCATCTTCTGTTGTGGCTGACAAAGTTGCCCTCAAGCTAACCTCACCATCTAACCCGATTAACAATGGACACTCAGGCTTTGTGATAACTGAAGCTGGATTTGACTTCACCATGGGTGGAGAACGTTTTTTCAATATCAAATGCAGAAGCTCGGGATTGAAACCAGATACTGTTGTTTTAGTGGCTACTACCAGGGCATTGAAATTGCATGGTGGAGCACCTGACGTCAAGCCAGGCCAGTCCTTACCCCAGGAATACGTCTCAGAGAACTTGGGCTTGTTGGAGAAAGGCTGCGCAAACTTGGCAAAACAAATTTCAAACATCAAACAGTACAATGCTCCTGTTGTGGTTGCAATCAACCAATTTGAAACAGATTCCGACGCTGAAATTGAATTGATCAAGAAGTTGGCGTTACAAGCTGGTGCTGACTATGCAGTTCCATCAAATCATTGGGCCAAAGGTGGATTGGGCGCCAAGGCATTAGCAGAAGCCGTGGTTAAGGCAGTTAAACAAGCTCCATCTGGTGAACAACAATACTTGTATGATGTTAACGACTCAGTGGAAAATAAGTTGAATAAAATCGCTCAAAAGATGTATGGAGCCAAGGACATTGAATTATCGCCGTTGGCAAAACAACAGATTGAAACTTATACTCAACAAGGATTTGACAAGTTGCCTATATGTATCGCTAAAACGCAATATTCCTTGTCCCACGATCCCGCATTGAAAGGTGTCCCAACTGGATTTACTGTGCCAATTAGAGAAGTGAGATGTTCAGCAGGTGCTGGGTATTTGTATGCTCTAGCTGCCGAGATTATGACAATTCCTGGATTGCCAACTCACGCTGGGTTTATGAATGTTGAGGTTAATGATGACGGAGAGATTGAAGGATTGTTTTAAATCCCGTGGGTGTTGTAACCATATGTAGATTTCATAGAGTTTTAGTGATATAATACTATTGATAAGTTCTAGGATCGTTGCTGCTTTTGTCTCCATTGGCAATGTCGAAGCTCTTGCCAAATGTATCCTTAAAGTTGAGCACATCGAAAAGAACTTGCGCAACATCAGCTCTCGTGACAGTTCCAGGGTCTTCAATGATACCTTTCAAAACTTTGATCTTTCCCGTAGGTGACTCATCTGTCAACCATGTAGGTTTCACAATCGTGTAGTCCAACTTCCGTTCCACCTCATCAATTAAAAATACGGTCTGCGTAGTGTCTTGCAATGTAGTAGTCTGTAAGACCTGGTTGAGGACCAGCTTCACGATGTTCTGTAAACAATGCACTCACTACGACCAACCTTCTAACATTTGCTTCTACTGTTGGCTTCAAAAACTTCAACATAACCATCCAAATCCACTTGCAACAAGTTCTTTCCACCAGAGCCAACGGCTAAAATAACAGCATCGTGACCCTTGAGAGCGGAAGCTAAATCCGACACTGATGCGTCTGCAATATCCAATTTTGTTGAAGAAATATTTAACGAATTGGACGAAATTTTTTTAATTGTGCCGTTCCTCACTTCTGGCCTTGATGTTCAGTTTAGCAACTAATTTGATCAAATATTGACCAACTCTACCGTGAGCTCCGAGTATAATCATGTTTTCAATGGTGGACATATTCAATAGTTGTTGATGCTGGAGTCGAAAACAACAGGAGCAAAAAACAATAATCTCAATGTATAGTAAAAGGTCAGGAGACCCAGTTGGTGGAGACAGTTGCAGCCACACTATTTTACATTTTTTGCTTTACCCGAAGTTGCGCAAAAACCGCATTGCAAAAACCTTCATATAAAGTCGGCCGAGTGAATAAAGATCACCCAGCAAAATTAAACAAATTCAAAAAAATAAAAAAAAAAATTAGCTTCTGGATCGGTGTCAGCCTATAAGGGTAATACCGGTGTTATAATACAGTCACACTACAGTCTGCCTCTCTATTTATACTTGATATATTACAGATATATACACCTAAATGCATTTATTATGAATGTCTTGATATGTTCAGACATGTGATGCCAGTTTGTTAATTGAGTTTTGAGCCGGCGAGAGGGGTCTCGTATTATTCGCTGCGTTTGGAGTACTCTTGCGTTCTGACAATGAACGTTTCTGTACCTGCTGGCTAGGAGAAGATGATCGGACTTGTTCGCTATTCGATTGGTTGCCCAATTGCTTTTGCTGGGCTTGAGCTTGAGCTTGAGCTTGGGATTGTCGATTAGCAAGTTGTTGTTGCTGTTGTTGTAGAGCTCTCATACGAGCCAGATGCATGAATGACTGCTGCTTCTGTTGTATAGATTCTTTCAAAAGTCCATAAGACTTGGAAAGGAGCATCGATCCGAACCTGATTGCTTGCGTGTCGTCACTGATATTGTTGAGTTTAGAAGGATCAAGGCTAAAAGGATCAAGTGTGCCTTTCTGTGACTCCAGTAAATCAGAGTCGTACATCCATCTTGACCTCAATCGCTTCCATTCATCCACTTTACTATCATACACATTCGGAGTTTCTTCCTCGGCGTCACAGATTTTAGAAAAATCCAAAAACTCGTCAACTACATCCGAAGTAGTTTGACCGCGTCTATCAAGAAAAACACGACCACCTCTACCAACTCGCTTTCGTAATCTCAATATTGGTTCCGAAAACGTCGCGTTCTCATCAGCCTCCCTTGTGGCTTCAATGATACTCTCTTTAGCAAAACCACGAGTGTAGTGATCATAATTGTTATTCTCAATATCTTGCAATAATTGGGCAATATAACTAGGTGAGTTGAACTTGTTGTTGGTGATCTTTTCTTGTAAAAGCGCAGAGGTATGTGGAAATGACTTTGTAGGGATCAACTCTCCATTGGAACCTTTGAAGGTTCGAACTCCAGGCAATGGCTTGTTCTCCTCAATCAAAGTTTTCAAAGGATCACTAAGATAGTTTGACGTGTTGAACTGGTGATAATTGGTAGCCGCAATTGACGAGTAAGGTATGTGTGCTGATTCAACCAATTTATCATTTGTGGAAATATCAAAAAACGGTTCATAAGGGTCGTCAGTGACATTGACAAAACCTCTATCCTGTTCTTTTCTTTTGCGAAGCTTGTCCAACACCGCACGTCTAATTGTATCATTCTTCTCCTTCAACACTAGGGAAACAGTAACAAGATCCATATCAGGAACTTTTGATGGTGGTAATTTGACATAAGGTTGGTTTGTGGACGTTCCTTCGCGTTGGTTCTGCTGGCTTGCATTTTGCTGCTGTAAAACATTTTGTTGTTGATGGGCTTTGGCGGCTGGTTCTTGTTCTTGTCTGCGCTTCTCTCTCTTCCTCTCCTTCTCCTCTTCATCCTCTTTGGGCTTGACGATTTTTCTCTTTTTATGTGGAAAGAACAAATAGTCATCACCCTTGAGTCCAAGTTCCCTCTTGACCAGTTTGGCTTCAGAACGAGTTTTGAATATATCAAATTCAGCCTGCAAATTTCGTAAACTCAAAATTTCCCGTTCACAAACGCTCTTAACCAAGTCCCTAGCACGATGAAGAGACTTTTGTAGTAAACGTATACGCTCAGCCCCAACTGTATCAGCCCTCCTTGTTTTACGTGCTTGTCTAAACTCACGCCTTCTGAAACAAATGTATGGGTCGTTTTCATTGTCTTTCTCATTGGCATTAGGGTCCTCGAATCTTAATGTCGGATGAACCGATTTCCCCTTTCTTGCAATTTTCCTCTTCGACCAATGGTCGTATACAACTTTTCCAAAAAGCTCGAAAAGTTTGGGTATTGGTCTTGTTTGGGTCGTGTGCTCCTGGTCTCTATCGAATAGGGTTGTGAATGGTTTGTAGTTGATTTCCTTGGATAGACGTTCTTTTAATGTTGTTGTTGACAAATATTCCAAATTGCCGCCGCTAGCCTCTACATATGGATTACTTGTCTTGACTGTGCTTTCAAATTGGTCGATGATGTATTTTGCCATTTCCTCATAGGACAAGATATTTGACGGATCCATGGATAAAAAAGGTTGTCGAGCCTCAATTGTCTTCTCCAATCTGTCACATATGGTCTCAAACTCGAGCTCGGTACACTTGCCCAGATCATCCTGTTTCTTTTTCCCCGTTGGTTGAATCTTAGAAAGAACTTCATTATAAAAGGCATCGTCTTCTTCGTCCATGTTATACTCAACGCCAATGGTGTCTTCAACAGTTGCACTAAACTTGATATAAGTTTCTGGCTCATTGAATTTCTGGTCCTGGTAATATTTTGCAGCCTCGGGCCATATCTTGGAAGCATCTGGGGTCGGTATGTACACCTCATTTGTTTTGCCTGCATTTGCACTCGACAATGCCTTTTGAGCCGCATTGATCACTTGCTGCAAATGCACTTCTTCCTCCTCATTTTTATCGACACCTGTTTCAACTGCATGGACATCTCGAGGAGGCTGCCCTATATTATTCGAATTGAGATGATGTATCTGGCTCGGCTCCAAATCAGAACCGTCTAATGTCGGTAGATCACTTTGTTTGTATATGGACAAAGGCTGTTTGACCGATATTTTTCGTTGCCGAAACCGGGCACCTGCGGCGGCATGTTGGTGGTTGGCTTTGCTCTCATTCTTTCCTGGTGGTATAGCCATTGCCAGGACCGGATACCCTTCTATTCCCTGGGACGCCTGAGAACTGTTCCCGGTAAACCCACTAGGTCAGATACGATGGTGGGGGGGGGGGGGTAAACACAACAAAGGTCTCTCCCTCCAACAAAGACGTTGAAAATTTACTCTCGACGCGCCTTAACTATTGGTGTATGGATGTGTGGATGAAAAAAAAAAATTTTTTTTGAAAATAGAAACGAAACAGAAAAAATAAAAAAAAAATTTTTTTTGGCTTGTTGTGTGCAAGAGTGTTGGAAAGAATTTTGTCCAATAAAAATCGACGAACAGATGGGGGGGTAGGGGGATGGCAAAAATGAAAGTTCGTGGTCCACGCAGTAGAACTGAATCTAACAATGGATATAAGTGGTGGTGAGGAGTTTCGGGGTGGTTGCAGTATAGTTTAGTATATGCTTGGCTGATTGATGACCGTTGTAAGCGATGTATTTGACCCTCTGCTTGACCTATCACCGTTGATGAAAATAGTTGTCGAAGTGAATTTGGATAAAATCAGTCTGTCTAGAAAAATGGCCACACACACATATACACACACACATTCTCTCGTCCGACAGAAAAAAATAAAAGAAAAAAAAATAAAAAATAAAATAAAATAAAAACAGCACCACCTCAACCTGTTTGTGTTATTGTTTACTAATGTGGCAAGTCATGCGGCTTTGTCAATTCTGAATGTCATGTGAAGGGATACGGTATGTGTGTGAAGCAAGTGACAAGACGGCATTGAAAGGCTCAGGTGAGGAATTTTCGCTTGAAAATGCTGTCTTTCTACTTCTCCCAATGAGGAGAATCCATGTCCCGCTGCTTTTGTCTATCAACATAGTAAGTCCTTTCATCAAATGTAACATGAAGAGAAAAGGGAAACGAGACGCATCAACTAGCTCTGGCTATATTGAGTTATAGAGCTTGAGGTTCAATTTGCACGTGAGTTGTCTAGCTTAGTGCTCGATTTGTGCGTTTTGGTGATGGCGCAAGTTGGTGTCCACAGCCTGATTAATTGGCTACTTTGCCCTTAGTAATCTACCAAAAGCGTTGAGGAAGATTTGAAAGCCAACTCTTCTGGTTGCAGTGTGAATGATGTATTTTTCGTCAAGATCTGAATTCATACTGATGCAAAGTGTAAACGAGGGCGATTCTATCGTCACCCGCACCTGAAATTTTTATACCTATGGGTGCATCTATGGGTGGGACACATTTTAGGTAACAGTTGTGGCAATCCTCTCACAAGATCTGATCCATGATGACAGTCGTGGTGGGAGCAAATTAAATCATTTTCAGTTAATTTGTAACTAAGTGATATAAAAGAAGAAGCGTCTTGTCCTAGCATTTTTTTTTTTTTTCCTTTTCTGTACAGAATTAATTGGCGAGGTAACTTTGTGCGATCAAGCTCAAGCCGCCGTAACCGTTATTGGTCGTCCATGTCATTACGCTCATTTATCCTTTTTATTTCTCAATGACCTCATTGACCTCTGAGATGGAAGAGGGTAAATGTGGTCAATTTCCTTGCTGTGTATTTCACAACTCTCCTGAATGTTCACTGATTTAATTGGTAAAACTTTTGCAAATATTTTGAAACAAATTTACGACGATGCAATGGGGATGGATTTGTAAGCGCATAAACATTTACTCCACATTATAGCTCTGCTCACGAACGTTTCTTCGCACTTTAAACATGTACCTTGAAGTATCCGAGAAGTAATGGTCTACAATTTGACTACCTGGGAAGATTACACCTATCCTGTTCACAATATCAACAGTGACTGTAGTACGTCAAGTACAACAAACGCTTACGAGTGGTCGAATGGTTTAATGGGCCAACTGTTCAATGGTGGCATCTAATGAATCTCATCTCTGTCGGGTGTAACCTCTGCAAACTGTGACGGAAAACACGACACAAAAAGCTACACAATCAGCCGAGCAGTTATTACTTCATGAACCTCGGTGAAAAAAAAGAAAAATAATTGGACTATGACAAGAACCAATCGAAATCTCAACAATAATAGAGTCTTAGTCTTACTTCCTGGACTCATGAATATAAGATCTGTATCAGAGATAGGATTTTTATAGCTACCGGTCTGCGCAGACCCTGTGTTGCTCCCTAGATATCCTCAAATGCAGCTACAAGCATTTACCCTGGGACCATTTGTTTTTTCTTATACTCAATTCTCTTGTGATAACACAAAAGAGCCACCTCCCCCCCATATTTTTGTAATTTTTTCTTTCTCTTGTTCCAAACATTTCAACAAAAGTTCATATCCTATAAACTTTTCAATCTTTTGATTTTTTTTTTCTTATAAATATCGTCTTCAAATTCCACTTTCAGACTGTATAACTTCTGATTGAGACTTATTAACTGTTGCTATTTCAGTTGCACTGTCTACTTCCGCATCCATTTACTTTCACATTCACCTTTGCATAATAGAATTGCCTCGGTATTACTGATTTATATCATTAAAGAAAAAAAAAAAGAGAAAACAAATACTCAATCAATTATCATAAATATTCCCTACAACAATGGACGACGTCGACTCAGTATTAGTAGATAATGTTAAATCATTTGCTTCCGGTGGATTCGGTGGTATCTGTGCCGTCTTGACTGGACACCCATTTGACTTGGTCAAGGTTAGATTACAAACTGGGTTGTACAACTCTTCCATACAGTGTGTTAAGGATACAATTGCCAAAGATGGATTGAGAGGTCTTTATCGTGGTGTATTACCTCCATTATTGGGAGTTACACCTATGTTTGCTGTTTCATTCTGGGGTTACGACGTAGGTAAAAAGATTGTTGGTTCATTCACTGGTAAAACTATTGATCAATTCACGATTGCAGACATTTCCACCGCCGGTTTCATCAGTGCAATTCCAACCACTTTGGTTGCTGCGCCATTCGAAAGAGTCAAGGTCATGATGCAAATTCAACAAGGTGCAAAATCTAAAGGTATGGGTGGTGTCATTGTTGATATGTACAAGACAGGTGGTATTAGATCAATCTTTAAAGGTTCTGTAGCTACCTTGGCCAGAGACGGACCTGGTTCAGCATTGTACTTTGCCACTTACGAATATTTGAAGAAGGAATTATCAACTCCAGGTAAGGATTTGTCTATTTTTGCAATCATGACTGCTGGTGGTTTTGCAGGTGTTGCCATGTGGTTGGGTGTTTTCCCAATCGACACGATCAAATCGACTCAGCAATCATCAAACGTACCTGTCTCAATTGCCCAAACTACTAAAAACATCTACGCAAAAGGTGGTGTCAAGGCGTTCTTCCCTGGTGTAGGTCCTGCCTTGGCTAGATCATTCCCTGCCAATGCTGCCACATTCTTGGGTGTTGAAATTGCCAAGAATGCCTTGGACAAGATCGTATAAGCTATAGAGTAATAAAAAATGTGTATTTGTTGAATAATGTGGTGTGTGTACAGAGTTTATGAGTAAATGGTATCTCTTAGATATAGGCGTGCGCGGTGTCCAAAACTATCGATTATCAATTTTTCTCGTTGTTCCAATTCAACGAGACATACACACACACTATCAAAACGGTTCAATTGCTTGAACGAAATAATCACACATTCGTCAATCAAACTGGCAGAACACAAGACATCTATCTCACAATGGCATTACTGGATGAACAAGTATGTTGGGAACTAAATCACTCTATACAGATGGCATGAAGCTCAAATACTAACTCATTTCTGTACTAGGTGAAATCCGAGCTTACCAAAATGCAAGCCTTCATTGAAAAGGAAGCAAAGGAAAAGGCAAAAGAGATCAGGTTGAAAGCGGATGAGGAATACGAAATTGAAAAAGCGTCAACCGTAAGATTGGAAACGTCTGCCATTGATGCCACCTATGAACAAAAATTGAAAAAGGCAAGCTTGGCCCAACAAATTACTAAATCGACAATTGGCAACAAGACCAGATTGAAGATTCTTGGTGAAAAGGACCAAATTTTGAATCAGATATTTGAGGAAGCTGAGAAAGAGTTGCATAACATCACCAAGGACAAGGCCAAGTATAAGCCTGTCTTGGTTGGATTGATTGAAGAAGGGATCTTGACCTTGTTGGAAGGTAAGGTGAGTGTCAAAGTGAGAGAAGCTGATGTTGAACTTGCGAAAGAAGCCGCAAAGGAAGCCTCCAAGAACTATGAAGAGAAGGCTAAGCAAAAAGTTGATGTAACTGTTGACGAGAAGGAATTCTTGAGCAAGGATATTGCCGGTGGAGTGATTGTTATAAATGGTACTGGCAAGATTGAAGTTGTCAACACTTTGGAAGAGAGATTGAAGATATTACAAGAAGAAGCGTTGCCTGCTATTAGACTAGAATTGTTTGGTCCTTCGCCAACAAGAAAGTTTTTCGATTAAATTTTGAAATAAGTTTTTTTTACTTCTTTATACATCTCAATTAAATGCATAAAACCGTTTAGTAGATAACGTAGGGTTAAGTATACAGGTCAGTGTAGAATACCGGCAGTAGTGCCGCACGTCAATGTTTCTCAGGTATGCTGCAGTTCCCCGTACGTAAAAATGTGAATCCCTCTCTCTCTCTCTCTCTCTCTCTCTCTCTCTCTCTCCCACCCCCATCGTTTGCTATATAGTGCGGCGGCAGACATCAACTCAATAAAAAAAAAAAATAGATAAAAAAGAAATTTCATAAGTAGACCAAACTTTGAGCCTAGAGAATTTACCAATCTGTACCTTTAATTCATGCATACACTATTACCACGGTATCTACCGCGATGTGGTGTTTTTCTACGCAGACCCAAGATATTTTGGCAACCGCTAACGACGTCACCATCATCAACAACATCGTCTAAAGGCAACAACATTCCCTTGACCACAAGTCTCTCAGAACCAGCATTTGATAAAGGAGACAAAAACCGGGATCAACATAGGATTTTGAATAGGTTGAAGCCAATACAGCCAAACGATTTGTACGTTTCATGCACCGTGTTTGACTCGAAAGGTAACATCACATCCGTTTCGAAAAAGTACCCCAAGATGCAATTCTTAAAAGAAAATCATTTGTTTCCGAGAGATCTACGAAAGATTGATACTTCGTCCATTGATGTTGTTCCAACAATCATGATACGGCGGTCGAACGCCATACTTGTCAATTTACTATACATAAAAGCCATCATTAGGAAGAATTCCGTCATGGTGTTTGATACATCTAATAGTGAAGTTGCGACGAAATTGGGCATATTGATGTATGATTTGGAGATGAAGTTGAAGTCTTCGTCAAATTCCGCCTCTATGCCATATGAGTTCAGAGCCTTGGAGCTGATTTTGGTTAGTGTGATGAGTTACTTAGAGGCAGAAATCAAGACTTATATTTCTAGTTGTGGGATGATTCTTGGTGAGTTGGAGAATCAAGTTGATCGGAAAAAGTTGCAGGAGCTATTGATACGACTGAAACAGTTGTCTAGCTTCCATCAAAAAGCGTTGTTGATTAGGGATGTGTTGGAGGAGTTGTTGGAGAATGATGACGATTTGGCGGGGATGTATTTGAGTAAGCCCAAAGTGCCAGGAAAAGAAGAAGACGAAGAGAGTTATGAGGATTTGGAAATGATTTTGGAGAGTTATTATAGACAATGCGATGAATGTGTTCAACAAGCAGGCAGTTTGTTGAATGACATTCGAGCAACGGAGGAGATTGTCAACATCATTCTTGACGCAAATCGAAACTCGCTCATGTTGTTTGAGTTGAAAGTTACAGTTTACACTTTGGGCATCACTGTGGCAACTTTGATTCCAGCATTCTATGGAATGAATTTGAAGAATTACATTGAGGATTCGAATTTGGGGTTTGCTGCAGTCGTTGTGTTTTCATTAGTACAAGGAGGAATTATAACATGGTTCAATTTCAAGAAGTTGCACAAGGTTCAAAGACTTACCATGATGGGTACAAATGATAGTTCGATGAATATGGCAGCGTCATATTCGTCAGCAATTAAAAGAAACGGTCTGTTTTTACGCCGATTAATCTTTGGATCTGGTACATATAAACGGAAAAAATTTGATAGACCTACGAAACGGGAGAAGGACGTTATATGGCGCATGATTAACGATGATAGGCCAAGACACTAGTAGGATAATAGATAAGTATATAATGTTCTTTTCTTTTTATAATTATTATTTAGTTCTTTTTGTAAATAGTTTATTTAATCGGATTCTACTTCATCTTCAGCTGAGTCAGACCTGTTTACAACTTCCCCATCTTCGTTTTCGTTTTCGTTTTCGTCTGCATCTTCACTTTCATTGATGTAAACAGGTAACTCTTCATTTTCATCAGGCTCGGCGATTTCAGTCGTAGTGACTGCGCCGCCACCAACCTCCTCGTCATCGCCATCGTCATCGTCAAACTTCTTGTGCTTTCCACTGCCAGCCACGGACTTTGGAGTGCTCTTTTGTTCATAAACTGGTTGGGCGTTTCTTTCCTCACCAGGCGTAATCAACGTACCTTCAATGCTAATGACTCTTCCGGTCGTGTAGACATTCTTAATGGTGAATTTCAATTTCCCATCAACTTTCTGTCCATTTTCGTCACTCCAATACCCATAGGTCTTTTTATCATCATTTCCAACCACTTCGTCTTGCTGGCTGCTAGTAAAGCTCCACCCCATAGGAATGTTGAACTTTTTAATCGACGCATTGAAAACATCGCAAATCAACAATCCCAAATGTGATGGAGTTTGGATAAAGATGTCACCTTCCAAAACATCGCCTACACCAGGACTCCAAATTAAGAACAGTACATTAACCCAAAGGAAAGTGAATGGCGAGGAGTTTTCTATTTTAGCAAGGTTTTGATCCTGGGCTTCAGTTTCCAATTCTATATCTGAATAGGATAGTATGACACCTTTCAACTTCGGATGAAACCTCATCACCAATGGATCTAGGTGTTGTTGCTTGATTCCCAACACCGGGTCATCATTGAATGCAGGAGCCAAGGAAACGTAAAGTGAAGAAGAAACAGTTTTAAAGCATTCGGAAAGTTGAGTATCTGAATTGACTGGGTTTTTAGATCTGACCGTCTTTGATCTCTTGGAAGGTGCTGTTTTGTGGTGGTCTATATTCTTTCTCTTCACGTCTGACATGGCGTGCTAGTGGAACCTTCGAAGGGCTGTAATGTGTCTCTATTTGTCTATTAACAAAGTCTATGAAGTCTACGATGATCTTCCAGCATTTTGTGCGCAGTTTGTTTTTTGTTTTTTGTTTTTTTTCCACCAATTTTTCTTTTTTTTTTTTTTCTCATATTCGAGATGGCCGTTATTCCTTTACACCTTTTATCACGATAGGAATCATGCCTCCTGTAGGTATTGTAAATTTACGATGTCCGATTACTGTGATAAATGCTCTGATTGTGCCCGCGTGTGAAGTTATGCTGATAATGTCGTTGTCGTCGTTGTCAAATATGTCTTGCAACACGTCGTGAATTCTTGCAAATTGCTCATGCAATTGCTCTCTTCTTGGATTGACATACAGTTCAAATAGTTTGTCTTCCTCCTCAAAGTCTTCGGAAAACACAAGGTTAGGGAACTTGGATTGAAGTTGACTTCGGGGTGACCGTTTGTGGCATAAATGCAAACCAACTGTCTCTCGTAAATGCTCCACCACCAAAGGTTTTGTATTGGGCCAAGTAATGTTGTGAGTTTTGATGGAACGTTGTAGGGGCGAGACGTAGAAGGACTTCGGATATGGTGCGCCCTTCTGCAACTGTGAGGCCCACGCATTGTGATTTTCATGTGCTTGCTTGACTCCCAACTCGGTTAAATCCGCATCAGGCCCCCACGTAATTTCACCATCTGTGCCTAAAAACCTCCATTTACTGTACCACTCCTCCTTTGAGTATTTGCGACCGGCAACATTGGCCCATCCTTGACCATGTCTGGCAAAGAATATCAACTTGTACTGAACATTGGATGGAGCAGAAGCATTCAATTCGTTTAATGCATCTACTATGGACCCCCATGGTTTCTCTATACCAAAGTCTTGCTCTGTGTATCTAAACTCCAAGTCGTTGGTGTCAGGATTGGATTGTTTAAAAAAGCTCTGTTGCGCAGAGAATCTCCAATAACGTTGATCGGGGTTTGAGGAGTATCGCTCGGCAATTACACTATGATAAAGGCGATCTTGGTCAAGATCACCATGTGCATCGTGGTAATCGTTACTGTTTGGAATCAACAACGACATTGATTCATGAACAGTAGTAGTGGCTTTGATGTGTTTTTTGAAAATTTTCAATGTCGTGATAAGAAAACAAATGATATTGAATGAAAAACTACAACGACATTGATGGAATTTACATGAGGCTCATTTTTGTGAAGAAACACCACCCTTCCTCCAAAACTAAGATACAGATTGAGAGATTGTCAAAGAGTGAAGAAAAAATAAAATAAAATATAAAAAAAAATAAAATAAAAAAAATTAAAAAAATTAAAAAAAAATAAAATGTAAACATTTCATTCACAACCATTTGTAACTTTCTTCAGAGTTTATCGTCTCTGTATAATCTATTCGGTCTTTCTTTTTCTTGTTTTTTTTTTTTTTATTTTTTTTTTTTTTCAATCTAAAACGAACAGGCACAACCTTGTCAGTATCTTCTGGTACATACATACAGTTGGCCATCACTCTTTTCTTGCAAGATACACAATACATTCAAGCTGATTTCTCTAGAGCTCTGCTGGCTATGTCTGACGAGTCGAAAAAAGAATTTGCGTCTGACGTAAAATTGGACTTCTCCACTACTGAACAAGCACTGAATGCAAAGTTGCAAGACAAAATGAGCAACAGTGACAAGTTGGATACCATTGAAAACGATGCTGCTGCTGAGGCTGCTGAGGCTGTTTCAATCAAACAGGAGGCTGATCCAAAACAGGAAACTGACTTGCCAATTGAGGAATTTGAGACGAGACACGATCTTACCATTGCAGAAGAGGAGGAGGAACCACCTTTGAAAAAGGTTAAACTTGAAGAAGATGAGACTGAACAACAGAATGGATCCTCTGGAGTCAACAGTTCTCCCACTTCCAAGAAAAATGAACTTTACGCTGTCAAATCTCAACTGCGTCCAATCGTTGTTGTTCCGCCAACTAAGCCAGAATTATTCTACATACCTTTGAAAACAGGGTTGGTTTACGACGTAAGAATGAGATACCACGCCAAGATCTTTACGTCATACTTTGAATACACTGACCCACACCCAGAGGATCCTCGTCGTATATATCGAATTTACAAAAAATTGGTGGAAGCCGGATTGGTTCAAGATTATTCGCTATCCGGTATTGATGAGTTGGGTCCATATATGCAAAAGATCCCCATAAGGGAAGCATCAAAGGATGAGATTTTGGAAGTACATTCTGAAGAACACTTGAGACATATTCAATCTACTGAAACAATGACCAAAGATGAATTAATGAAGGAAACTGCCAATGGTGACTCCATTTATGTCAATAATGACTCCTTTTTCTCAGCCAAATTGTCATGTGGTGGTGCTATTGAGGCTTGTAAAGCGGTGGTTGAAGGAAGAGTGAAGAATTCGTTAGCTGCTGTTAGACCCCCGGGCCATCACGCCGAGCCTGACTCACCAGGTGGATTCTGTTTGTTTAGTAATGTTGCAGTTGCTGCCAAAAATATCTTAAAGTCTTATCCTGAATCAGTGCGAAGGATTGTTGTTCTTGATTGGGATATCCACCATGGTAATGGAACCCAAAAGGCCTTTTATGATGACCCTAGAGTCTTGTATATTTCGCTACACAGGTATGAAAATGGTAAATTTTATCCAGGTACCAAGTACGGTGGAGCCGACCAGGTGGGAGAAGGTGATGGAGAGGGATTCAACTTGAACATTCCTTGGAGATCCCATGGAATGCACGATGGTGATTATGTGTATGCATTCAACAAGGTAATCATTCCCGTCATGTTGGAATACGATCCTGATTTGATTATCGTCAGTTCCGGGTTTGACGCGGCTGATGGCGATGTCATTGGTGCTTGTCATGTGAGTCCGGCTGGGTATGGATACATGACACACTTGTTGAAGGCTATAGCGAGGGGCAAATTGGCAGTTATACTTGAAGGTGGATACAATTTGACCTCCATTAGTAATAGTGCATTAGCAGTGGCAAAAGTCTTGCTTGGCGAGCCACCTGAAAATACCATACCAAAGCAACCTCATGGTGACGCCATTGAGGTTATTGACGAGGTGACTAAGATACATTCCAAGTACTGGAAATGTTTGAAACCAGGAGTTCCCCAGACTTCATTTGATGACGTATACGATCTACCTGACCTTGACAAAGATAGGTACAAGTTGACCAATATATCTGACCCAATACGATCCTATCAAAACAATGAGGCTTACTCCAAGAAGCAATTTGTTAACTTGCCGATTATCAATAATGACAAAGGTGACAAAAAGACAGCAAGCTTCACCTGCGACTTACCCGAACTGATTGATGAACTAGTAATTGCCAGCCAAGATGTGTACGATTGTACATCTATAGTGGTGACTATCCACGATCCACCAGAAATATGGGCCAACATTAACCCAACCACCGGTATAATTGAAAGTAATTCATCCATAGTGTTGGAACAACCATTGTTTCAAATCATGGACAAAGTAGAAAAGGAAAAGGACAGTGAAAACAAAGACAAGATTGGCTACATTGATATCAACATCCCGTCTTTCCAACTACCATTCCCGGGGCTTTCGACATCGCATGAGTCGTCGTACAATCCAACCATTTTTGCCCAAGAAGTGCTTTTGTACATTTGGGACAACTATATTTCATATTTCACAAAATTAAAGAAATTGGTATTTGTCGGGTTCGGTGACTCCTACCAAAGTATAGTGCACTTGTTCAGCAAGCGGCCATCTGCAGATATCAAGAGCTTGGTGAAATTCACCATTGCTTACGTCAATAGAACGCCATTGAAACCTATCAATCCAGTCATGGACGAGAGTATGGTTGATTGGTTTTACCACAACTCTACAATCTTCACTAGCAACTTGAACTCGTGCTGGAGTAACTCGAGCAATGGCTCATCTGGTGATTCAAGTGGAGATGATTTGAAGCGGCCAAGAAGAAAGTTTGGTAGAGTATTGAGAGCTAAAGGGGATGGGCTATTTGATGTTATAAATGAAAAGTTTGACGAGGGTGTTGATAACATTTTGGATAGCATAGAGGAATACTCGAGCTCGGAGGAGTAGATTATGTATGTATCGAGTTAGAGTAATTTTTTGCATTGTATTGTTTCACGTAGATTCGATCCGAGGTTCAATTAATAATTTTTTTTTTTCGGGGTCTTAGTTATAGAGCTAAAGCTGATGTAAAAGTTAGGACATTTGGCAGATAAACTCCGTATGCATGACCCCTCCCCTTCGCCCCCTTACCCGCGCCTTTGATAAGGATAACCCGAGGTACAATCGAGTAATCGGAATGTGCCCCCTCCTCCCTTTGTACTGCTTAGACCGTTAACCAAAACTGTCACAGTCCTTTCTCCGCGTTTGTGGCCTTGTCCCTCGGTTAACACACGCACACACGACTTTTCACCCCACAAAGAAAATACAGTAAAAAAAAAAATAAACCTCGCGATTATAAATATCCACTGAGGAGTTTGACTAACACCGTTTCCAAAATCCTGACTAACCCGCCTTCCAACAATGTCATTCACACTCCAGAAGAAACAGGTCAAAGCCCATCCAATTAGGGCAAAGGGATCTACATTGTTAGCCGAAGATGCCCAAAACTTGACTATTGTATACAACAAATACAAATCCAATTGTCCACGACCAGACGCCAAATCACAATTGACCTACAACCTTGTGTTTTGTCATGGAACAGGGTTCAACAAATCGGTTTGGAACTACCACATTAAGAAATTGTTTCAACTCTCGCAGTCGATGCAAGTTCCATGGTTTTTAGATACTGTTGTTAGTGTTGATGCTGTGAACCATGGAGATTCGAGTTTGGCAAATGCTGACAAGTTGGGTGCCGTGTATGTATGGGACGATGGAGCAAGGGACGTGATTGAGGTTGTGCAGCACGAGATTCGTACTACCGGCGATTTGAAGAATGATCGCGATGTGAGAACTGTTGTGGTGGGACATTCCATGGGTGGATATATAGCCACATATGCCGCCTATTTGGAAAGCACTTTATTTGATTCCATTATTGCTATTGAGCCTGTCATTTACGGTACCAAAAGCAGTTCAGCATTGTATACCAAATTGTTTCAAAAGATTGGTGGGTTAATCATGGACACATTTGACACTGAACAAGATGCACAAGACTTTTTTGGCAAACTCTCCTTCACCAAATCGCATCATCCAGAAGTGTTGAAAGATTACATTGCTGATGAAGTATACAGGACCAAGAATGAAGAAGGTAAAGAAGTATACAAAATCAAATGCACAAAGAATTTTCAAGTGGCAACTTATATGGGGGCATTGATGTCTCTTTCTAAAGGCATGTTGGCATTGCCCGATTTGAAAGTGCCCTTTTTGCACATAACTGGAGCCAAAGCGAAATGGAATCCGCCCCAAAGTGTTCCCTGGGTCAGGGGCGCAATCAATCCAAGTTATTTGGCCGGCACTGTAGATATCCCAAATGGGGAACATTTAGTTAATGGTGAAATGCCAGATACGATCGTTGACGTAGTCCAGGACTTTTTGACAAAGAGGAACAAAATATTGGACAAAGAGAAACCACATATCCCTGAAGTTGCATTGAAGCGGGACAAGGCTGCTATACGTGAACAGGAAGTTGGTAGATTATTGAAGGGAGATCTTGAGAATGTTTATGGGTTTGATGTTGGAATGGACTTCCCTTTTGATATCACTATAAAAAAGGGTGATAGTAAGTTGTAAAGAATGTGGTTTTCTCTTTTTCTTTCTCTTTTCTTTTTTTTAGCTATACATACATGAAATTAGACATAATTGGGGAATCGCTTTGAAAATTGCTTCTCTAAGTCGTCTATATCGGGTAACGATAAGTCGCTGCTGGTGCTCAACCTGCGACTTTGCTGTTGTCCTGCCTTGAGAAAAGTTGGCTTCTTTGGCTTGCTTGGAGGGGGCTTTTTATCATGGCGAAGCTCATGCTTGAGTTTATCCGACTTTGGTTTAAGTGCAGGCACTGTATGTGATTTTTGCTTCTGTGTATGCAGCCTACTTGGAGCAGCAGGGGGTTTCGCTTTCTCCGGTGTAGGAGACTTGTGCTGCCTCGATTTTGACAAGTTGACTGGAACTTTTGGAGGTGCCAACTTTTGCGACGGTGGTTTCTTGGCATAAGGCGACTGGTTGATAGAGTCTATATCGTCCACGACATTCTTGTCAGTGAATCTTCCATATCCCAGTGCAGTCTTTTGTATCTGTTGAGACTCACTTTGAGCAAGTAGCGCTTGCATCCGTTTCTGAATCAGTTTCTCCTTCTCAGCAGTTTCCTCAAAAGTTTCGGGCTTTATCTTTTCTTCCGATTGTCTTCGACCTCCAGTCAATATTTGCTTAAGACTCTTTCTTCCATTGCCATAGTCTGAGGCACCTGTATTGTTAGCGCTAATACTTCCCCCGGTGCTGATCCTTCTCAAAGTGTTGCTTCCACCGGTACTGATCCGTTTCAAACTGTTCCAAGCTGACTTCATACCACTGTCTTGGCTTTCGATTTCCCTGTTTTTCAAAAACTCCATAGTGTCAGTGGTTTCGCCCAAGTCAGTAGTTTCATAACCTCTGGCAAGTTCCTGCTTGACCTTGTTTTGGATTGATGGCGTGGACTTGTTGCCCTGTGAGTAGATTTTCGGCTTGTGGCTACTATCGTAATAGGCGCTGAGTGGTCGTGGTACTGTTCGTTTCGGTTCCAGCTCGAATGGGGAAGAAATGGTTTTCGTGTCCAACTTCTTCATGAATTTTGTTTTATCGATGGCTGCAAACGGGTCAACTGGGGCTTTCCCAGTTTCGCTCTTGACGGAAGGCGGAGGATTGGGACTAACTGACGTTCGAGCTTCTGGTTTCACAGGTTTCACTGGTTTCACTGGCTTCTTTGTTTCAGTAGAAGCGGCTTGTAAAATACTGGCTGGTATTACATTCGGAACCTTGGTTTCTCCCCTCATTTGACATAGTTCTCCCAACAACTGAACTGCGTTTGGTCGGCGCCTTGGGTCTGCCCGTAGACAAACTTTAATGACATTCTTTAATCTTGGTGAAAACATCAGCCCCGGTTGGTCTTTGAACCTCAAGTTGTCCGAGCAGTTCAATATCGTTCTTTCCAAATCCTGCAATGAGGATTGTTGGGACAGTTCAAATGGGGTTGTGTAGTAGCACAATTTGTATAGAAAAATTCCCAATGCCCAGATATCCAGCTTGTCATCTATTGGGAACCCTTTCGTCAAATCAATCATTTCGGGTGCTCTATATTGTGGGGTTGTATGCTGCATCAAATCATCCTTCATCAACTGTAGTTCCTGAGGGTTTTTCGGTGGTGCCATGTAATTCACTGAGGAACCAAAATCGCATAGCTTAAACACATGGTTGGAATCAATCAAGACATTTTCTATTTTGATGTCCCGATGTATAAGTGGAGGTCGCAAGTGATGGCACATTGCAACCCCAATTGTCACTTGGTACATAATGTCCACAATTTCCTTCTCGGTCAATTTATTGACGAGTCTTGTGTTCATAAAGTCAATTAATCCATTGTTTTCGCAATACTCCATTAGCAATAGCACTTCATATTGTTGTTGCTGGCGTTGTTGTTGGTGGTGATGATTGGTCTCGTTCAATCTAGCTGCGTGGGAATCAATGTATGACACAATATGTTTGTTGCCTCGTAGCCGTCTCATGGCGTCCACTTCTTGACGGAGGAGACTCAATTGCCACTTGCTTGGAACTACAACTCTTTTCAAACAAGCGGTGTTGGATCCATGAAAGGGGGGGTCGATATGGCAAGTATATACATGGGCGAAACCACCTGCGGATATGTACTTGATGATTGAGATTTGGTGCGATCCGACTACTAGCTTCGTCCCTGGTTGATATGCATCTGGTGGAGGTGGAGGTGGCATGGTACTCTCTCTGTCTCTGTCTCTGTCTCTGTCTTTGTCTCTCTGTCTCTGTCTTTGTCTCTCTTTCCTGTTTGTAGTCTAGTGACGAGATTATAAGGAAAACAGACTCTTCGAATGATGTGTCGGAATATATGATCTAACGTTAACGAAAACGTCCAAGAAAAAACAAAATAAAAAAGCGTGAGAGTAAAACAGAGAATTGAATGATCCTAGTGGCTGTACAGTTAAAAGGGACCTTTATAAGTTACAAGATATTGAAATAAGAGAACTACACCGAGATCCATGAACGACAGAGCAGTGTTGTCTCCATCGTGATGCTGCTTTACGGGAGATATGTAGTAACTGCGCAAGATATTCGTTGTTACTGATGTTTCGTATTATTTTTTTTTCGTCTTCTCTTCTCTTTTCTCTTTTCTTCTCTTCAACTTTTTTTCATCTTCACATTATTTTTAACTGCAAAATTCCTTTCCCTCTTCACATCAATGAAGTTATACTTTGATGCCGAAAGACATCTCAAACACAACGATGGCAACCTCCAAAAACGAATATTTGATGACAAAAGGTTGACGAATCCAAAACATGTCTTTGCTTTAGTGTATTCCACCATAAAGTATAAAGATCACATTGAGCATGTAATCAAGAAATCAAGGATCCAACGCGACTTGAAAATCAAAATAAGCGACGCCCTATTGGCATTGTTGGTACACGACTTGTTGTTTAGTAGTCGTGGAAGGATCGAGAGTGGGAAGCACCCCATAAAGGACGCTGTTCTAGCCCACAAGACCAGATTGCAGGCGGAGTTCATCAAGTTGAAGCTAAAGCACAAGGTAAAGTCAGTGGAGCAACTACCAACAAAGGAAAATGACGACGAAACGCCAGTGAGGTGGTTTAGAATCAATACTGTAAAGATTGATCCAGAACGATTCAATCAAAAACACAAATTCTTCTCCAAACTACAGCCAGTAAATAGGTTTCAAGAGTTGACACAACCTGGACTTATCTACCAAGATGACCACATTCCCAACCTTTTCGGAATCCATCCAAAGGAGAAACTCTCACAGACGGAGGCTTACAAATTGGGTGAGGTGATTATACAAGACCGTGCGTCATGTTTTCCAGCACATATTTTAAACCATAATAAAGAGCACATCAAAATAATTGATGCTTGTGCTGCACCTGGAAACAAAACTTCACATGCTGCTTCATATTTACCTCAAGATGAAAATGCTGTAGTATACGCAGTTGAAAGAGACGAGAAAAGAGTCAAGATACTTCGTACAATGAGTGAACGGGCCCTTGGGAAAAATAAAAAGAAGTTAATACAAGTATTGCATAATGATTTCACCAAAACCAACCCACAAGATTTTGCTGATATCACGGGTCTCATTGTTGATCCTTCGTGCAGTGGATCTGGTATATTTGGTAGAGCGTCAGACGAAGAAGAAAACAATGATCAAAGGCTTGAGAAGTTGGCCTCTTTTCAAGTGGTTATTATGAAACATGCATTGTCTTTTCCCAGTGCTAGCAAGGTTGTCTACTCCACTTGTTCAATACATGCTGAAGAGAATGAGAGGGTGGTGATTGATTTGCTTTCTGATCGGCAAGTGCAGAGTCAAGGCTGGAAATTGGCTACCCGGGACGAAGTGCTTCCAAGTTGGGAGAGGCGAGGCATTGAGTCGGAATTCGTTGCGTTATCTAGGGACCCTGAGATTTGCAAACAGTTGGCAGGAGGTTGTGTTCGATCTAACCCTAAAGAGGATGGAGGTATTGGGTTTTTTGCTGCTTGCTTTGTTAGAAAGAAGAACGATGGTGCTGAAGATTGTGAAGACGAAAATGAAAAAGACGATGAGGATGGAGATGGGGATGAGTGGTCCGGGTTTGATTGAGAAAGGCAGCACCCGACAGGCATGTGTGATATAATGTAAAATCGAGTCATGCTTTCATCAAAGATACTTTATGGAGTTGAGAAGTAGATATCATTGGATATGAACAATATTGGCTTACTTTCAGAAAAGAAACTGCAAGTACAAGTTGTTTCGACTTATTAGACCAAACCGAAACTAATTTTCGAGATACAAAAACGGAGTATTTACTGGAGCCACAGTTTTTGTTTTTTAGGAACCAGCAAAAACCGTGCAATTGTTTATTAGAAAACAGGGTACAAGATCCAGTACCCTCAAATAACCTTGGTTGCATCAATACAACGATCATGCAAATGAGCAACAATAACAAGGTGCAACCAAAAGGGTCCTCTGAACAACAATAGAATGTAAATTTACTGATGAATAATGATGAAAGTAACGAGGACAAGAATTAAGCGTGCATTCAGAGAGAACGGTTTGTGTTCTTTAAGATTTAGACCTCGGTAAATGGTGGAGGCTTGGAACTGAAGGTGGAACTGGTGGTGTTGACTGTGTTGGTGCCTATACATCGTATGGCATCAGTCAAAAAGAGTCATTGGAGCCACTTACTAAATTGGACAGACTGTAAGGCGTTTCAAATTTCACCAATTCTGTTTTGTGTATTTTGATAAGGAAGACAATGTCGTGCGATGTGAGAAAAAAAAAAAAGAAATGTCTCTACCACTTATTGTTTTGGGCTTTGTGTCTGTATTGTTTTTCCACATTGTGTATGTAAATTTCTTTTTCTTTTTGGTGCCGTACGATTGAAAGGCTTCTCTTGCTCTCTCAAATGACACATCTCTCTGTCTTTCTCTTTTTAGGTAATACGTCAATCTTTCAGTGCGCTACTAAATTATTAGGACAAAACAAGCTTTGAATGAGTTTCTACGTGGGGGAGAGGGGAGGGAGAGAGAGATTTTGCAATAAATATTTACCCATACTGCAATCGGACTTAAAATTGCACCTTCCGTAAAAAAAAATAGAGAACGGGAAATGCCTTACTAACCGCAGTTAAACTTGAAGTAAACTTTGGGCCGTAAGCTACAGCTACTGATTAGCACATAGCATTACCAATACAAAAAGAACGACGCCTAATATAATCCGTATTTTTTTTTAAACTACGCATAACTACATTTCAAAAACCGGCAAGTAGCTCACTCACTGAGACCAGATTGGAGATACTAGTATTCTCTACCCCCCCTTATCAAGGATATGGGCCTACCCGCAACGTCGGACGAACCAGATGATCAGCATCGGAGTCACGCGATTTCTCCTCATTTCGCCTTGCGTAGTGTTGAAATTTAGCGGGTGCATATATTAGATTTATTAATGCACAAACTCTTTTTACCTTTCACTTCCAGCTGACTCACTTTTGCTCATAATCCCACTTAAAAAAAAAAAAGAAAAAAGACAGAAGAGCTGTTTTGACCTCCATTGTAACGCGATCAACAACAGAAGGCAACAACCGGCAATTAATACACAAAATTAAGGTTTTGATATTGATTATTATTTTTATCTTTAAGCCCTTTTGCAGCACCTTAAAAGTAAAAAAAAAGTAGAAAAAACAATTAAAAACAATTAAAAACAAGGTTTTATTATAACGCTATTGTTTTTTGAACCTTCCGATAACTGAGAGTGAGTTTACCCCATCTCTACCAATTTCTGGAACTTTATAAAGTAAAAAGACTCTTCAAGAATATATTCTGCCCTTCCTTTCATTTTCTTTTTTTTTTTTTTTTGACTATCAACCTTAATATCACATATTTTACAGCCATGGAGAAGATCAGAAATGCGCTTAGCCGTGGCGGACGGATCGTTGAAAATGAACTTGGCACAGAACATGCAACTCACGATTTGAACGAAAAAGCCGCTGAGATTGCATCTCAAGAAGTAGCTAATGGAGATTTCGAAGCTGACAGAAAGGTTCCCGATTTGGATTTGGTGGTGTCCAAGTCCCAAGAGTTTGATCCTGTGACTTCACGTTTAGTTGACGAGATTATTCACGACGACTATGCAGCTGTGCATGTTGAAGATGACTCACCCTACCCGGAAGTTAGAGCTGCTGTACCTAGTTCTGATGACTTTGATATGCCACAAGCCACCATCAGAGCTTGGACTATTGGTTTGGTTTTGACGACAATTGGTTCAGCAATGAATATGTACTTCTCCCTACACCAGCCCACCATTACTATCACAACCTTGGTCACATCCATTTTGGCTTACCCAATAGGTAGATTTTGGGCTTGGAGCATTCCAAAATCTTGGAAGATTTTCGGTTTGCCATTGAATCCAGGACCTTTCAATATCAAAGAGCATGCAGTCATCACCATCATGGCAAATGCCTCCTTCAACGGTGGTCCAGCTTACTCTACAGATATCTTGGTTTCAATGAACAAGTTTTACGGTGTTGACTTTGGTATTGGTTTTGCTCTTGTCTGTACTCTTGCCACCAACATGATTGGGTTCTCCATGGGAGGATTGATTAGAAGAGCAGTTGTTGACTCACCATCTGCCGTTTGGCCACAAAACTTGGTCACCTGTACATTCTTGACCAACATGCACATCAACGAAAATCACCCAGCTAATGGTTGGAAAATTTCTCGTCTTGCATTCTTCTTGACTGTGTTTGTGGCTGGTTTCATCTACTATTGGTTCCCTGGTTATATTTTCAGCGCATTGTCATATTTCTCATGGATTTGTTGGATAAAACCAAACAATGTCACCATCAACCAAATCTTTGGATCGTCTTCAGGATTGGGAATGCTTCCAAACTCATTTGCTTTGGATTGGAACCAAATTGCTGGCTATTTTGGATCCCCATTGATTCCACCAGCCAGTACCATTGGAACCATTTTCTTGTCCATGGTCCTCATCTTTTGGGTTGTGGTTCCAGCCATTTCATTCACAAACACTTGGTATGGTGACTACCTCCCAATATCGTCTTCTGGATCTTTCGACAATACGCAACAGCCATACCAAGTCTCTCGAGTTGTTGATCCAAAGACTTTGACTTTCAATAAGGAAGAATATGAAAAGTATTCACCATTGTTCTTATCAACAACATTTGCCATCTCGTACGGGTTATCATTTGCATCGATATTAGCAACAATAGTTCACACAGTTTTGTTCCATGGACAAGAAATCATTGACCAATTCAAACTCAAAGAGAAGCCTGATGTGCACAATCGTTTAATGGCTAGGTACAAGCGCGTTCCAGAATGGTGGTTCTTGATTTCCTTTTTGGTATTTTTTGGAATGTCAATCGCCACAGTGAGAGCTTGGGAAACCGAGATGCCAGTTTGGGCTTTGATTGTGGCTCTCCTCATTGCCATGTTCTTTTTACTTCCAGTTGCTGTCATTTATGCAAGAACCAACATCGCTGTTGGCTTGAATGTCGTGACTGAATTCATCGTCGGTTACATGTTACCAGGAAAACCAATTGCAATGATGTTTTTCAAAACTTTCGGTTACATCACCAACAACCAAGCTGTCACGTTTGCCCAGGACATGAAATTAGGTCACTATATGAAGATTTCTCCTCGCAATATGTTCTTTGCGCAATTTGCTGCTGCTATCTGGAACTGTTTTGTCCAAATTGGTGTTATGAGATGGTCGTATGGTGCCATTGACGGATTGTGTACACCTGATCAAAAATCAAGATTCACTTGTCCTGGAGCTAAAGTGTTTTTCAATGCTTCTATAATTTGGGGGGTTATTGGACCACAACGTCAATTCTCACATGGTCAATTGTACTATGGGTTGTTGTTTTTCTTCATCATTGGTGCTGTTCTCCCCGTTATCAATTGGTTGATTTTGAAGAAATGGCCAAACAGTATGATCAAGTACTTGAACTGGCCAGTGTTTTTCTCAGGTACCGGATACATTCCACCAGCAACACCATTCAACTACACCTCGTACTGTCTCGTTGGTTTATTCTTTGGATGGTGGGTTAAGAGAAAGTTCTTCCACTGGTGGACCAAATACAACTATTCATTATCTGCTGGTATGGATATTGGGTTGGCTTGGAGTCTTTTGATTATCTCATTAGCTTTGGGATTGACACAAACTGATTTCCCAAGTTGGTGGGGAAACGATGTTGTCAATAATACCGTTGATTATCAAGTGACAACAAATATCAGAAAGATTTTGAAACCAGGAGAGACTTTTGGACCATCTTCATGGTAGATGACGTGATTTATGTATGTTTTATAATGAAACTTGGGGTTATATTTTATTGTAAATTACACTTTCAACAACTGCTCTGAGTATTATTGCTTCGTATGCTTTTGCTTTGAAAAAGGCCGGAGTTGTGCTTCGCTTTAGTCATTCTCCATGTGATACTAAAGGACCGTGTCACTCCAAAGCTAGAGGGTCGGTTGGCGTGGTCTGGTCTGGTCTGGTCTGGTCTGGTGCGGAACAAGAGATATTTCGCAGGAAGAAGAGAGCCAAAAAAAAAAGAAAGAAAGTAGGGGAAAAAAATAATGTAGCCGACGAGATTTGAACTCGCGCATCCGAAGATACCAGGAAAGTATGGTAAAGTTGTAACCTTACCCTGGCGCCTTAACCGCTCGGCCACGGCTACTTATTTGTTGACAAATCTATGTTTTTCTTTTAGTCATTGCTTAAATTTCTGATTGTTTTGAACCCAAATTTGACGGTGAATTTGATAATAATGAAGTCGAAAGTTACTTGAAACAGGATAAATTGGTTTATAGTAGTGTAATATGCCAAGAGAAAGCTTTTTATCCCAGTTCCTTGGCGTCCCTTGCACAATATGGGGAGGTGTAGTAACTGACATTGTAATTTGAAACTATTCAATACATTGTCAACGTTTTTGCAAATTTTGGCTCCATGGGATAGCTGCTTGCGAGCTTCACATTTTGTGTATCCCCAAAGTTGTCCCCCATTATAGTGACTCTTCAAAATTTTTATCGTTAAAAGTCCAATATTTTGTTGTTAATTTGCATTAAATAGCTGCAAAAAAAAAAAATAACCATAAATTTGCAAGTATGACTTGCAGTAAGATCATCCCATCTTGCTTTCACAATACAGACACAACAAGTTCAAAACCTATTGCAATAGATTTCCTGACAAATCGGGCGAATTAAAAACGCTCAACGAGCTTTGTATTGAAACTATCCTACGTATAAATTGTGTGACAACCACACCAATTACATTATTGTACAACATTTGCTACCTGAGCTACTCTTACCCTCTTTGACAGATTGTTTCTCCCTTGCATTCTGTGCTTCCACCGTCTTTTGCTGCCCAGCTACAGGCTGCTGTGATACGACTGGTTGCTCCGCTTTTTGCTTCTCCTTTTGCTGCTTCTTCTCAGCGCTGATTGCTGCTTCCTTTCTCATTATCTGCCTCACCACGTCGATAAACGCCTCATCTACATTTGTCTTGTACATGGCGCTCGTTTCATAGAATGGTACCAACCCCCAATCTTGACTCACCTTCACTCCATCCTCTATGCTTAACACTCTATCCTCTTCCAAGTCGCATTTGTTTCCAATCAACACCATGGGGACGTTGTCGCTGTCCTTGATTCTTAAAACTTGCTCACGCAATGCTAAAAGCTCCTTCAACGAGTTTTCATCTGTGACTGAGTACACCAACAAGAACCCTTTCCCACTCTTGATATACAACTCTCTCATTGCGGTGAATTGCGCCACCCCGGCAGTATCCAATATTTCCAAGTCACAAGCACGACCGTCAACTTCTATCTGCTTCCTATAAGAATCCTCAATGGTTGGGTCATAGCTTTCAATGTACACTCCCTGTACAAATTGCACGGTTATGGAAGACTTTCCTACACCACCGGCACCAAGAACTACAATCTTGTAATCTGAATCAGGTTAGTATTAAGGCCACTGCCAGTAGTATTAGCTGCTCAACATACCTCTCATTGCTTTGATGTGTTGGATTGAGTGGTTTCAGGTTTTTTTACTGTTTACATTTTTTTTTTTCTTTTTTTTTGTTTAATGAATTCATTTTTGTCAAACGATTAGACGATACACAACGCGTACGGCGTTTCCTTTATCCGTTCCGGGGTTGTTTCCATTGACGAAAAACTACAGCAAGAGCTTATACGACTTCAGTTTACTGTACAAAACGATGTCAATTGAACTTGTTCATCTCTACTCTCCACTAATTAACGAAGTAAGACCCAAGAAACCTAGCAAACCAAACTTGAAATACATATTCTCACTGATTAGAATAGTAATATATCCAATAAATGGCAAGTAAGCCTTCACTGTTCCAACCAAGTCAGTCTTTTGATTGAGATAGCTTTGCTTTTTGGCATATAGTGACAAATCGTCCACAGCGTTGTTGTCACCTTTGGTCAACAACAATTGCTTCTCCAGGTTATGATGTTCCCTCAATACACGATGGACGATTGGGATACTTTTTCCTTCAATTTCGTAAACAACAATATCACCAACCTTCTGTCTTTGGTCTCTGTTCCATAAGAATAGTATATCACCTCTTTGGAAAGCTGGTTCCATAGAACCTGATAACACGACAACAATTGGCGAATGCAGATTCGCCACTACCGACAATGTCTTCCATAGCATAAATGCAGATGAAAAGACATATGCAAGGGATAGGAATTGGGTGATTTGTTGGCGAAGATTCATTTGTTGATTAGAAATGACAACGTGTTTTGAAATGAAAGACACAATTTCACTGTACACTTTGAAGAAAATAAAAAAAAAAAAAAGAACGAGAAAAGAGGAATATAAAATAAAGTGAAAGATACATCATCTTTCTTGATACAGACTACACGAGGGCACAAAAAAAAAAATGGCATCAACATCTAGCCCATCAGAGACCAAAGAACCGAGAGAAAATGCTGATTCATCAAGTACGTCTACCGCAAGGCGGACACCTTCCCTCAGGACAGCTGTTTCAAATGCCGCAGATACGCCACCTAAAATATTGACAAATAACAATAGACCGCAAACCGTAACCATTCAGCAACCAGTGCCACAGGACCAAAGTTCAAACGTTCCGACTCGAAATCCGAGCGTATCTTTCAATCAAACTGAATCTCAAGAAAGATTGCGAAGATTCACTATTTCGTCACAGCCTTCATCTACAAATGTAGCTGCTACGCAAGAGAACAACTACCCTGGTGGTGCACCGCCTCAGCACCCACCATCAAACACCCCATCCAGACAAACATCTTTGAAAAGGAAAAAGGCGGAGAATGAGGCTCTTTCGTTTAGCGCAAAGCCATCAGCAGCTCCTATCAGGGAGCCTACCCCAAAGTTTGACGAAAATGTTCCCGCTCGGTTCAACACCCCAAGTCCCACACATGCGGAACACTACACACCAACCTCGACGCTATCACCAAACACAAACAGTGCTGTGCCAATAAAGATAACAGGCACTGGAAGCAACAATTCTTCTCGAAGAAACTCTTTGAAAAAAGCAGGTAAGACTATTGTTGCGTCTCCAGTGGGCCCTCCTGTACCATTTCAAGAGTATTTATCCAAAGAGGACGACGGAAAGTTCCATATCTTGTTAGCATGTACTGGATCTGTTGCTACTATCAAAATTCCCTTGATTATTGACAAGTTGTTTCAGTTATTCGGCACGTCCAAGATTTCGATTCAGTTGATTGTGACTAAAGCCGCCAGTCATTTTTTGAAAGGTTCGAAAATCAATGCTGATGTCAAGATATGGCGAGACGAAGATGAGTGGGCAAATTACAACGAAGCCACCACGATCAGCTCAACGCAGACACAGAATCAATCCACAAAACCAAAGAGTCCATTTGACAAGTTGATTCTTCACAATGAATTGCGAAAATGGGCAGATATCATGTTGGTGGCACCATTATCGGCAAACACATTGGCCAAAATTTCCAACGGAATTGCCGACAACTTGCTTACATCAATAATTCGATCGTGGGCACCATCAACGTCTCAACAAACTAAGAAGCCAATTATTGTAGCTCCTGCAATGAACACATTCATGTACACACACCCAATGACCTCGAAACAGATAGCCACAATCAGTTCGCCTGACTTTGGAATTGAAGTGCTAAAACCAGTTGAGAAAGTGTTGGTTTGTGGCGATATTGGAATGGGTGGAATGAGGGACTGGGTGGATGTGGTGGATATATTGAGACGTAGAATATTGGCAATAGAGGCTGAGAGTAAGGAGGTAAGCGATAGAAGCGCTGCAATTGAGGAGGAAGGGGAAGAAGACGATGAGGATGGAGATGACGAAGGCGTCGACGATGAGGAAGAGGAGGAGGATGAAGATGAAGATGAAGATGAAGATGAAGATGAAGATGAAGATGAAGATGAAGATGAAGATGACGATGATGATGACGATGATGATGACGATGATGACGATAATGACGGCGGTGACAATGACCAGAATGCTACCAAAGTGAAGGACGTTAAGGGCGAGAAAGGATCAAGCTTAGCTGCAACATCTTCATTACAACCAGTTGACGAATTGGAGCTTGGCCACGACGAAGATGGAAATGAAGAGATGATATTCGAAATCACTGATCAGGACATCAGTGACGGCGAGGACAAGTCCAACTCTAATTTGTCACCCACTTCTTCACACCGTCATCAGAAAATCACAATACCAAAGGAAACTCAAAACATTATTTGAAAAAAGTATAGCTTGTGTAGTGAATTTTCCACTTACAACTACAAAACAATTTTTACATAAGAATATTCTGTGTAATGATATATTTACAAACTACCTTATCTAGATTGAAGAGATCTAACTGCATCCAAAGGATACCTAGAGTGGACACTGCTAACTGGTGCCAACGCTTCACCACTTGGTGTGATTTTTTCAGGAACAACCGAGCCCCCCAAGGCAATTCTCTCCTTTTCTTCTTCTTCCATAGTCTTGTGCAAATTGAAGAATTGGACGAGAACGACTAACCCAGCCAAGAATGCAACTCCACCAATAACAGCAAACACAATGACCAAGTATGGGTCTTGCAATGCAGGGGTAACTGCCAAACTGATTGCAGCACTGATTGCCGACGTCAACAAGAACAAGGCCGAGGTAAGTCCCTTCATCGAAGGTGCGGCTCTAGTATAAGCAAGTGCATAGATTGTGGTCATGGCAAAACATTCAGATGTACCAGACAAGATGTAGACGGATGAAGCTTGCCAAGCACTGATTGGGGATGGGTCTGGACAGTTGGTTGAGTGATTACCACATGGAGAAGTTTGGTAGACACGGTGTTGCAAAACAGCACCGGCAACTTGAGACATGGCTGCAATGACAAAACCCAAAAAGACTCTGTGGATTGGTCTGAAATTGATTCTATACTTTCTCAAAAGTGGGTAGATGATATAATCCAAGATTGGAATGACAACAATGATGGCAAGTGGGTTAAAGTTGTTGAACAAATCATTTGGAACACCATTCAAATTCATTGCTCCTGCCAATGACGTTTCCACTGAACCTAATCCATTATCGGCCAAATTGAAAAAGATGTAGTAAAAGAACAACTTACAAGCATCAAAAGTTTGCTTGACGTCAAGAACATGTTGATCAGTCCAGTTGATAGGAGTTTGTTTCTTGGTGTTGAAGTATTCGCGGCCTCTTGCTCTCATGGCTGATGGCTTTGCATATTCCCAAAATGTACCGTTGAATATACGCTTGACAAAGTTACCCGAGAAGGATACAACAAGGATCTTGAGAACGAATCCAATAATTGAACCACTTGGTTTTTCAAAAACCAATCTTGGTTTAACAAGCCAAAATGCAATTGGCATGAAAAGATAAAGTACCAAAGGCACAAAAAATGCAAGCCAAAATCCAACACGTCTTTCACAGTAGGATGTTGCTAGTTGAAAAAATGCTCCGATGTTGATTGCCCAGTAGAATATCAAGGTGACACTATCCAAGGTCTTTTCCCTGTCAACAAGAACTTTTTCCCCGCTTTTCAAAACCTTGACCCTGTTTCCAGACTCCGGGTACTGATCCAACATCAATGGCAAAAGGTTAGGCTTGATAAATCCGGAACCAAAAGCCAAAGTAAAGATGGCAAGAATACAAAGCGCCAAACCAGCTTTTCCATTAGCAATAACACTTGGAGCTGCAGAGACAATAAACAAAACGTGAGAAATACCACCAAACACAACACCCCACTGAATGGTTTTCCACCTACCCCAAGTGGTATCGGCCAAATAACCACCAAACAAAGGCACGACGTAAGCCAAGAATGTAACCAAGTTTGTCAAAGCACTTGCAGCTTGTAACCCTCTGTTCAAAGCACCAGCACTTTCACTTCCATCGTCAGATTGCGGAGCACCCCATCCATGTGGCGAGTTCTCTGGCAATGGTCTCTGGATAAAGTTTGTCAAAATACCAGTAACGGAGTAGTATGAGGCTCTTTCTGCAAACTCAACAACACAAATGAGAAAGATGGCGTAGTTGATCTTACCAATGACTCTTCTCAAAGTTTCCTCTTCCGATTTGGTTGGAACTCTCAACCCTCTTGGATTGTACTCATCAACGTAGTTGGTACTGTAGTTTTTGGGATCATCGTAGTCGTATTCGTCGTCATCGACAAGTGATTGTTCATTGGTGACCACATCCAAGCGTGCTGCTTTCTCATGGTCAACATGATCAGCAGAAGAAGTGGAAGTTCTATCTGACGACATAGTGAAACTGTGTGTGTGAGTGAGTGTGTGTGTGTGTGTATGTGATAGACAAAATCGTAAATGGGTCCCAGAGAGGAATTTGGATCTGATTTTATAATGAAGAAATTTATCAAGGTCTGTGTAGATGGGTAGATGTGTGTGTCTGTGTGGTTATATCTTGTACGGCGATTGTTTGTATTTACGACTCTTATCTGTGGCTTTCCCACTCTATTGTTACAAATTTATCTAAATCTTGTTGCATCTCAAAACGGTAGGGAGAGAGTGGAGAAACTGTGGATGCAAAGCCTTCTAATTTGCATTCCATTTACAGTAGATGCAAGCCCGCTTATACCGTTGAAAGGCGATTACATTTGAAACAAAAAGGTGCATATTACCGGGTATTACGGAAAGCAAAGAGTAAATCATTTTTTTCATCCTATTGTTCCGAATGGGAACAAGTATTTGATTGATTTATTGATTGATTGATTAATTGATTGCAAAAACGAAGCAAAAATATAATAATATATGATACAGATTATTTGACACAAAATATAAAACTACATACTAATAACAAAAAATAAAAAAATAAAAAAAAGAAATTGTTGGTACAGGCGGGAGGATATCAATAAAAAAAAAAAAAAACTTTTCATTTTTATTTTTTATTTTTTTATTTTTTATTTTTTTATTTTTTTATTTTTCTTCTTCGTTTCACTTTTCGTGCCGTACGCTAATAAAATTTACCAGTTGTTGGATTGATTGACAAATGAAATTTCTTCCAACTGTGATTTCTTTACATTTTGTATCACTTAATCATCCTTATCTCTACTTGTTCCTCTCTATTGTTGTGGGTATACGACATTGCTGAGATGCAGAGGGCGTTTTGTGAAGAAAGGGGGACTCTCTTCTTTGCTTCAAACCAACAAACCAACAAACCAACAAACCATATCTTTCTCTCTCTCTCATCTCTTATTGACAAGAAAATAATAAAATCTCCGTAACCGAAAGTGACAAGAAAGATCTTTCAAATGAATTACGAGTAATCAGAATTTTCTTTATGCCGTCAATTGACATCCCTTTTTCCGTCTCATTTCTTGGCATTGGTGTGAGAGGGGTTGCTAAAAAAAAGTATGGAGAAGTAAAGCAAATTCATTTTCATTTCGGATAAATCCTAGAGGAGAGACATTTTTGTGCTCAAAACTGTGGCGGCGTGGAGGTGAAGTAAACGGTGCGGATGTTGGATGCAGTAAAAATGTCGCAGAAATGATGATGAGACAAAATTTCAGGACCAAAAGTGCCGAATCTTGCATCATCACAACCAACTTTGTGTACCTGGAAACTATAAATGATCGGCGATTTTATGGAGATTGCAACAGCAGTGCAATGAATCTCTATGCTCTTTTGAGATGACACTCCCCCCCAGATCCATCACGGCAAGTTGTAGCGGGAGTAGGAACCCCAGGAAAATAAACTAGTGTATTCTCTCGGATACGCTAGTTTTAGACGGATATACTACAATTTATGCATACACACCTACTTATTCTTTGGGACTATTAATCTCATCTTGTTCACAGTAAACACGCCCATCAAGTCATTCGGTTTGACTGCATTGACAAGCTCTCTCTCAGCTGGCCAGTCTACGTCAGGGTCTGACCTGCTGGTATCCAAACGTCTTTTTGTAAAGTAGTTGATAATTTCATTAATTGATTTCCCTTTCTTAGCCAATCCCGGCTGAATTTTGGCTTTATACTTGAATTTTTGCAACGCGGACCATGGCGCAAATACTGGCACCACGTCAAGAACAGTATCACCAACGGCGGGCTTAGGAGTTAGGTAATCCATCGTATCAAAAAATGATGAGAGGGCTTCATTAGAAGCATCTGCTTCAAGTAGATACCCTTGTACTTCTTCCTCTTGTTTCTGTCTACTGGCCTCATTGGCATCGCCTTTGGTTTTAGGTGCTTGCAGTACTTTGCTCTCCCTCTTCACCTCTTTGTTCTTTTTACCAATCCCCAACAACTTCATTCTCAACTCTTTCTCCTCTTCATCCAAGTCATCATACTTTAAAGTATTCTTTTTCGACTTGGCTCTCTTACTCTTTGTGGTTGAGGAATCTTGAATTTCAGAATCTGTGTCATCAAGTTCTGATCCACGCTCTTCTAAAACCTCCTCTGTCTTCACATTGGTCACTTTTGTATTTTCAAGTACTCGTTTTTTGTTGTCCAAAACCCTCACTAACCCATGCTCCTTCTCCTTTCCAACCCTCTGCTGTTTGTATCGTTCTGCTGACTCTTCATCAACTAAAAAGTACAACCCAAACCCCATGACTAACTGAGCTGGAGGTAGAAAATGCTTTTTCGCAAGGTACTCAAAATCTCCAGGCGGAAGTAAAGCTCCCGATGAACTACTATACTTTGACACTTCACTCCCATGCAACACCCAAGCCGCAGTATTGACTTTCCCATTCCAAGCCTGCGATGCAGACATTGCAAAAATCCCCGCTTGCAAAATTGTTGATGGCGGCACTGACTCGCCTTTTAATGGGTTCTTGACAAACACTTTTAACGATCCTTCGATCTCTGAACTCACAAGAAAATCGTCATCACTAAAGTATTTGAAATAAAGCATGTCGGTTTGCGATTTGGTTCTACCCGCCAAACACAAATACCCTTCACTTGAAACAAACCAGTAAAAAGATTCAAACCAGAATTTTTCCCTCTCCAGTTTAGAAACACCCCCATTCTCCCGTCTCAAGTTCTTTACCAAATCCTGATTAATCTTTTTCTCAGCGTTTTTGTAGGCGATTTCAGCACCTTTTTGAACTTTAGCCTGCTTAGCCTCTGCCGCTTTCTTGATCTCAAAGTAGAAGCTAGCATTAGCATAGGAACTCAACGTGTAATCAATACTGACAGGTGTTCCCTTATTGGTGTACTTTTCTGTAAGGGAGCTATCAGGTGCTGGAGATTTCTCTTTTGCAGGGCTAGACGTATACTCTTTATTACTATCGGTATCGTCGCTGTCAGAGGCAGAGTCAGAATCAGAATCAGAATCAGAGTCAGTGTTGCTGTCCGACTCACTATTTTCATCACTGCCATCCAAGGACTTCCCGTTGACTTCGCCACGACTATCAGGATCCTCCAACCTTACAACAAAACGATTCTCCTTCAAACGTAAAGGTAACTCAATATACCTAGCAATGGATCCCGGCTTCTTCTTTTCAAGTTTGATTGCCAACTCCATATTTGTCCAATCCATTTGCTGATCCACAAATTGTTGAACATATTGTCTACATTCATCAACTAGACTCGAATGTAGCTGGATCAATTCACCTTTCCTTGCATTCACAGCCTGCTCATCTTTCAAAGATTGAATCTCTTGATCACGCTTCGTTTTAGCTTTGTTTAATCTTTCAGCAGCGAGATTCTTTTGATGAATGACATTTGGTGCGTTTTCATCAATACTCAATTCCAATATTTGCTTTTCTACAGCATCAGTAGACTTTGGTGGTGGTGGTGATTTCAGTGGTGCCATGATAAAGTAATCAAAACGGTAAAATGGCAAATTTAAAAGTTGTTTTTTGAATGTAATTTTTTCAGTGAAGAAGAAAAACGATTGCGAAGATTTCTTTTTCTTTGTGTGAGTTTAAGTGCTGCCACTTTTCTTCCTGTTCTTCAGCAACACACACACACACACACACACACACACGCACACACAAACCCCACCTTCTAAAGCAATGGAAACCAAACTAACACCGCTAGTAGATGCATTGAAAGCCAAGAAAAAAGTGTGTCTCTTTACAGGAGCTGGTGTCTCAACAGCAGCCGGAATCCCCGATTTCAGAAGTCCTGACACAGGACTATACTCCAACTTGGCAAAACTCAATCTCCCCTATGCAGAAGCTGTGTTCGATATCGATTTCTTTAAGGAGAACCCTAAACCATTCTACACATTGGCCGAGGAGCTATTTCCTGGTAAATACGCACCAACAAAGTTTCATTACCTAGTCCGATTACTCCAGGAGAAAAGTCTCTTGAAACGGGTCTATACTCAAAATATCGATATTTTGGATCGACTCGCCGGTGTTCGAGATGATCTCATAATTGAGGCTCATGGCTCATTTGCAACTAGTCGTTGCATTGATTGTAAAAAGGAGGTGCCGATTGAAAAGTTGAAAGTGCTAATGAAGGAGAAAGTACCCACCTGCCACCATTGCAAAGGATACATCAAACCCGACATCACATTCTATGGAGAAGGATTGCCGTCAAAGTTTTTTGAAACTTGGGACAAGGATTGCGATGATGTAGACGTTGCCATAATATCAGGCACTTCATTAACTGTGTACCCCTTTGCTTCACTCCCTTCCAGTGTCGACAAGAGTTGCCTTCGAGTATTGGTGAATAGGGAGAAAGTTGGCGACTTGGGTCGAAGGAAGAAGGACACTGTTGTGCTTCTGGATTGTGACGAGTTTGCAGAAACTTTGGCTTCTTTGCTAGGCTGGAAAGATGAACTTGACAAGTACTACAAGGAAGGTCAAAGAAAGTACGGAGCGAGCCAGAAACCTGTTGAAGATGAATTGGAAACGATTGATCGGAAGTTAAAGGAAGAGGCTGGTGTGGATAAATCTGACAAAGGTAAGGATGCAAATTATGCAAAAGATGATGAAGATTTGGAGAAGATGATTGACAAGTTGAAGATATAAGGTTGCTACGTTTTGTATGCAAGGTAGATTTGGTCTTTGTTGAATTGTACTAGTGGCTTACAAAAAAAAGACTCTCACAACTATCTCGTAATCAACATTCCTAGAAACTTGATTGACGTTGGCTTTTCTCGTTTTCGTTCTACTTTACTTTGGTCTTGCCATTGGACCCCAGTTCTTTGTTGGATTCTCTTGATACCTAACCATTTTCACCTTGCGCAACTTCAGAATTTTTTCACTTTCAGCATTAGAAGTATCGAAATCAACAACAACTTCATACGTCCCCGCACGCTTTTGTTTGAAATATTTGAGTATTTGCGCCCCCACAGATTTTTCATTCAAATTAGGACTATAAGTTATATCCTCATCCAATTTGGCCAATTTCTCAGTGATCTTCTCATTCAATGAACCCTCCAGTTCCAACTTTGTCTTCATCTCTTCAATATACAACTTGTTTTGCTTTATAGTCCATTCACGAATAATCTCAAGATTCTTTTCCCACGGAATATCGCTCTTGATACAATTCTTTTTCGCATGAGTTAAGCTCAACTTGTAGCCCATGTTCCCTACTGCTTTACTATACTCATCAATTGAGATAGGCGGCGATTTGAAAATTGAGCTGAGATGGTTCAAGTTGTAGAAAAATGGCACAGTATCTAGTTCAGATTGTGCCAATGTCAACATCCCCTTTATACGTTCTGACGTCTTGTATACCTTATTTTCAGATTTTGCAAGAACAGTAAGAAGTGTCTTGATGAATTCTTGATTGTGTAATGGGCCAGCATACATTGGTCCAGCAACATTATAAGTGCTACCGCAGAATTCACAATGACTTTTAGCTTGTCCTACTAGCTTTGGATACACATACTTGTTATCATTTCTGATTCCCAATGGCTGTACAACCTTTTGTCCACAGCCATTACAACCGTAAGTTAGCATTGTCTCACTAGCCAAATTCTTTACTTTTATCGGACTAGTTTTCACCTTCACCCACACTCTAAAATAGTAATCAATACTCAAGCTCAACATTGGTTCGATAGACTTCTTGTATCTAGCCGCAGTGGCTGCAATCGACTGCAACATCAATCGAATCCCAACTTCATGATTAGTTTCGCTATTGATATATGAATTGCCAAAATTGTTTCCTCCATACAAGGCAAAGCATTTTTCAGGATACCCGCTTCCTGCCAACACCGCGGCATCAGTACACGTAACCAACAACATTCCATCTTCTTCAACACATTGAATTGCGGCATCAATAAATGGAGAGGCAGTTCCATATGGATCAAGATCAACTACATTGAATTTACTCGGTGCTGACGCCATGTACTTGATAGCATCACCTTGGTTAGCAACCACTTTCCCAGTGAGTTGGTTATGTTCAATGTTCCTATTGATAGATGTCACGGCATCAGGTGACAAGTCATTAGCCACGATTTTGTAGACGTTAGGTATTTCCAATCCATATCTACACGATCTCAATCCCGATGCCGACAACGCTTCCAAAATGGTTAATCCAAGGAGTTTCCGCTTCTTGTTCTTGTTCTTATTCTTCAACTCATTCTGTTCGGCTCGGATGTGGTCATATGCGATAATGGACAACGTAGATATATCTCTATTGAATTGTTGAATTGGATTGTAAAAAACTTTATCTTTTTTCGGGGTCAAAATAGTTGCTTTTCCTTCGGTGGTATAGTTGAATGAGCTAGTATCCGCAGAAGTTGGGATTGGTTGTGCTGGTACGGGCTGTGCGCTCTTTACCGCTTCTGTATTTGACGTTGACATGACTAGATTTCTGAGTAGTGAATGTAGCCGTCTGTACATGAGATGATCTGATGCACTGTTGGAATGAAAAAAAAAAATAAAAATAGAAAATAATAAAAAAAAAAAAACACACTAGTTGTGCAACGTGTGTTATTACTCGCCGTGCCACAACAATTCCATTCATCACACTAAATCTCTTGCATCGTACTCATGTACTCTAAGACGTGTAATTTCTCAAATGTAACATCCAGCCACTGCAATTCACAGACTGATATCGGATCAACTCCTTTCCCATCGAATTGCCCGTCAATCTCTATGACCTGACCAAGCTCAAAACTCAAATTCACATTCGAGTCCAGTGTTGATAGTAACTCTCTGACGTTAATGTTCATCGAGTCATTACCGATACCAGGGAGCATGGGGATCTTGCCCACTGTGAGAGTAAATGTGCTTGGGTCGTAATTGAGTATTTGACAAAACAAACGGATATGTTCTGGTGCACGTGCCAGAGCTTTTGGTAGTCTATCACGTAGCGAGCACGGCAGCACGGCAATATGGGTCATGGCTTAGATCCTATGCCATGAACCAATTGACGGATGATAATCTTGTGGTTGATCAAATCGAGGGTGAAGGACGAGAAAAAAAAAAAAGTATGTGACCGGTGATTTTTCGCCCCAAGATCTCTTTCAACACCACGCCACAAACACTTCACCACCCTACGCCACATGTCTGCTGAACCATACAACTTAACAGACGACGATGCATATCTAGATTACGACTCCGAATATGCAACTTCCGGCGACGAATCACTGCTTCTGGACTATGACGCACTCTCAGCTCAAGCGCAGTGGGAGGAAAGTATGAACCAGATTCAAATGGTGTTGGGACTCGTTTTGTTCCCGTTAGTGGGGAAATTGTTGGGCAGGCGGTTTAGCAAACTTATTTGGAGGCGATTTGCTGATTGGTGGTGGGTATGATGTTACAAAGAGAGAACGAAAGAATAGAAAGATGGGATGGGGACGGGGAGGAGAGCACCTCATAAAAACAATAGACTTAAAAATATATTACAACTAATGTGGGGAGATGTGTCGCCATTTGATTATTTCCTATAGGGTATTTATCAATTGAGAGAAATCGAGGCTGATTTGTTGCTCCACATATTCACGAAAGATTAATGCAACAAACGGCTGAACTATCCCCGAGCTAATCCGACGTAGCAAATTGTTGACATATCTCAAGTACTCTTCATTCGCCATATTAGAATCCTGGGAATTAGATGAAACACCAGAAAAGATTGAGGACTCGTCATCGTTCTTGATCTTTACCGGAGATGGTGAGTTTATACTACTGCCATCGTTTTGTAAACTTTGTTGTAGCCGTTGGTAAATCTCCAAAATCAATTTGAATGTGATTTTATAGATGAACAAGTTATCTAATTTGATATTGATCTCTAGCTTCTCAATAAGCAATTGCTTCGAGTTCAACTTGATAGGCGAAGTGTTTGTGGTATATGCTCCTCCACTACTACTGCCGTTGGACACTGTACGCTTGGGAGTATGCGGAGCAGATCCAAATGATGAAGTCGTACTGTTACGATGGGGCGAAGCTTCTTGGTGTACCGGTACATTGATGTCAAAATTCTTTAAAATGTTCACCATATTCTTGACAAATCGTACTTGGTATGGTGGCTGCGGGGATGGGGTGGCTATCTGACCCGAGTTAATCACGTGTTTTATTGATTGGTCCAAAACTTGCAGTCTGGGTCCATCCTCTTTTTGCCCCGTTGGTGTTGTTGTTCTCCGTTCCTGAATACTGCTCAATTTACTCATGTATCGCTTTTGTTGCAAGTTCTGCTGTTTATAGATCTCTTCATCAGTTTGCAAAACTTTAAGTAGGTTGCCTAAGGATATGTTTAGCTTCAATAATTTACTAGCCTCGATGGGGAACTTTAGCGGCTGATCGTTTAGTTTGATTAGCTCTTGATGGTATATTCTGTACACATTGAGAAAGTGGGACGTTTTATCTGAGCTGAACGGGATTGAGTCTAGTAGTTCTCGCACATAGGCAATCTCCTCATCGAGAAGCGAAGAATACAGCGTGCTTGTCATTTGGTATGTGTTGTATTATGAACTCCAGATGCTGCCTGAGTTTGTCGTTCCACCTTCCCTTTCCCTTCCCTTCCCCCCATCCTCAATAAAGAATTTCAGAAGTGTTTGAGCAAGACACGACATTTCTTTTTTTTTTTTTTTTTTTTTTCCTTTCTCTGCTCTCTCCACCGTCTGTTGCTCTTTCTCAATTGGGACAATTAATTAACTGCACGCGTTCCCCCCCCATTGAGAAGATGATGGGAGCTTGGACAATATGCTATTCAAGCTTGTACTTGGTATAAGTATAACTTCATTTTTATTAACCATCCTTCTACTATTTGGAGACTCGCCGAGCTTCAGAAACACCCCAATTCAGAATGCAAGGAAAAGTTTACTCAATGCGTTTGGTAAATTGAACAAGTTTTACAATTTCCTTGATGACTGGACAAATGGCAAACTCATTCAATATCTTGGATGGTTGGTACCGATTGGCTATTGCATTGTCTTGACAGTATGTTTCCAACAGTTCTTTGTCAAAACAAGGCCAATGATTCATGCTGAACTGACGAAGATGGGTTATATCGTGGCTTCAATGGTCCTTGTTTACACTGCCACATTCCTTTGTGTATTGAGTAATCCTGGAGTTGTCAATCCTCAATCAATAAGAGCATACCCATACCAGCCAAATCAGCTCATATTTTTTCGAGATAACAAGTGCAACACGTGTCAAATGGTGAAGCCAGCACGATCAAAACACTGCTCGGTATGCGGCCATTGTTACTTGTTGTACGATCACCATTGCGTATGGGTAAACAACTGCATTGGGTGGAAGAATTACAAATGGTTTTTCTTGTTTCTTATTGCCAATATCAACATGCTTTGTTATGGGGGTGTTTTATGCTATGAGGCGCTATCGCCGCAATTGACACGTTTATCTCAAATGTGGAGTTTGATCACGACAACAACAGATGCAAATAAAGTCACGGGAGTCTTTTTCATCCTTTGCACCATTTTCACGCCAATTGTTGCCATCTTCACTGGGTTGCACTTACGGTATATTTACCTAGGAGTGACCACCAACGAGTTGGACAAGTGGGGTGAAATTGAGTATCTTGTTGAGCTAGGGCTGTTGTACAAAGTCTCACCAAGCATAGACAACGAGACTTTTGTTGAGAAAGCAAAAGATTCATCGGGGGCTATTGTTTACATAAGCTTAAAAGATGAGTCAATATTGATACTGGAAGAAGATGCAATAGAAGACAAGTATATTCTCACACCAGTTGAGTCAGTAGTTGACGATTTGGTGAATGACTACGATCAAGGTTTTTGGAATAATTTCAAAAATAGAGTACTAGTGTAGCGACGGATGTGGGAAATGGGGGGACAGTTACCCTTGTAAAAGTCTTTTGTGATACATACGCACAAACAAGGAGTAAGTGAAGATCTTGTAGCACCTTGTTCTTGTCTAATATATAATCACTTCATAGAAAGTGGATATACAGCAGAAACAAGTTGTAGTAACTTAGATGAAATCTATAAACAGTAATTAGTAATCTATACTGCAATAGCGAAAGAGTTAATAAAGAGAGAGAGAGAAAGAGAGAGAGATATCGTAATTTTTATTTTTTAATTTTTTAATTTTTAATTTTTTTTTTTTTTTTTTTTTCCCACAACGACCAACAATCAAACAATCAAACAATCAAACAACACAACACAACACATTAACCACCATAATAATAATCAATAGAGAGAGACATCGTCGGACCAGTTTTCCTGCCTTACGTCTTAGTTAGCCGTACACAGTCTCAATTATAGTGTTTCAGACATAGACCAAATGGAGGTGAAACAAACCACTTCCACATTAGTGACGTCAAATACGATTGAGGACGGAAACCAAAATGAAGAATTTATAAACTCACAGGACCATCAACATCACCCTCGTCCCACTTCCCATCATGAGGGTTCAGCAAATTCAAACGCAGACAAGGACAGTTTAAACGACTCACTCAATGAATCTACCTCATTCAACGAAATTCCACATGCACAGGATGCGGCCCAGCCAAATTACCAGAATCATTATACCCCGGAAAATACACTGAATAAACCACACCCCTTCAACGCAAATAGCCAAGGTACTTTTGGACCCCAGGATTCTCGACCGGCTTCAACCCAGCCTAACTCTGGCTATCTTGACCCACAGTGGGGTCATATGATGTTTGATGCTAGCTCGGCGGACTACTTGTACAACATTGAGTTACTCACACATATACCTCAACCAGGAAACAATACTGGAGTAAGTGATTCCAATGGAGGCATTATGCACCATATCCAATATCAGAATAATGTACACCCAGAAGTGGACACCGTACCATTACATGAAAAATTTGACAATCTAAACCATTCGCAACAGCAATCACAACTACAGCTACAACTTCACCCCCAACTCCAACTACCCCACAAAGAGGAGACATTGAGTCAGAGCCAACTGCCGCAAGCATCAATTACCCAGCAACTCATCGATACCACCCCAAATCCATCATTGCAAGGTGTGTACACAAAGTCAACAAAGCAACGTCGTCCCTGTGACCAATGTCGAAGAAGGAAAACCAAGTGTGTTATTGTTCCAAATACAAACAACTGTGTGCAATGTGAAGCAAAACAATTGAATTGTACCTACACCACTCCTGCAACGAAAAGAAAGGCTTCTGACATGGGACTGGATCCGCAAAAAAGAGGACGACCAAACAACTCGGGAGCTGATAATGAAAATAATCAAATTCCCGACGTGCCGATACGAGAGGTTGCACCAGTGCAAGACTACTCAGCGATGAACCACTCGCTTCTCAAAAAGACATTATCTTTGCAGTTCCCTCGCTCAAGTTTCTACGTAGGGCCAACAAATTACTTGTATGACGTGAATTTGTTGAATAAAATAATCAACTCGCGTACTGGCGATAGTACAGGTCAGGGTCAAAGCGGCTCGGCAAAAGTTGAACAAGCAAGTTTGAGTAATTCCATATCGTTGAGGAAAGTTTGTGAAGAAGTGCATTTTGTGTTGAAAGACGACCAGTCGCCGCAATCGTACCAAACAATGTCAAATGACGTTGATACCATTGAAAAACTCATCTCACCCCACGGGCAAATCTTGATTGATTTGTACTTTAGAATCATCCATCCATCTTATCCCATTGTTCATAAAAAGGTGTTTTTGGAAAAATATGCGCGCACACATCGAGAGTTCACTGCCCCATTGATTGCAGCTGTGTATGTACTAGCCATCCAATGGTGGGATTACGATCCTCAATTGAATCGATTCCCTAAACCCAATGTCGAGCTCATTTTGAAAATAGGGCTTAAAAACTATCTTCAGGAGATTCTCAAGCGTCCTAAATTGAGTGCAGTACAGGCGGGGTTGTTGTTGTTGCAATGTAAACACATTATTAGCTGCAAGGCTGCAAACAACCAAGTTCAAAATAGCGGAGATGCAGACTACTCCGAATGGGTTCTTTGTTCCCAGGTTGTATCGTTAGCTGAGGAGTTGGGGCTCGGGTTGGATTGTAACAATTGGAAATTACCCAAATGGGAACGGGGCTTGAGGAAACGATTAGCTTGGGCGGTGTACATGGAAGACAAATGGCTCTCGTTGAAAGACTCTCGGCCTTCACATATTAATGAAAACAACTGGATTGTTTTACCGTTGCACGAGCAGGATTTCCCCGACAAACATGGTGATGGTGACTTGAAGGAAGGGTCGTCCGATTTGGATACTGGGAAAAAGGTTTTCACAAACTTAATTGCTTTGTCCAAGATCTTGTCTGACATTTTGGATCAGTTCTACTCGATGAAGGCAATGAGAGAAATCACCAATATTGGCGAAGTGTTGAAATTGGCCAAACCATTGCAACTACAGCTTCGGAATTGGTTTTATTCTTTGCCTAGCGATTTGCAAATGAACTTGGTACAACCAAGAAAGTTATGCTCCAATGGATACCTACATTTAGCTTACTTTGCTACCGAATTGACGTTGCATAGAAAAATAACCACCATCATATATCAACAAACTCATGCAGGAAACGCACCACCTCCGGAATTGGTCAACGTATGTCGTTCTGCCGCCAAAACTCGTTTATTGGCATCAATTGAATTTGTGAGGGACTTGAAGCCGGAGCACATACATTCATTTTGGCACTCGTCTTCATCCTCCAATTTCACATTGATAGGGACTTTTGCTGCTATTTTGTTCATCTCGTCGCCTACACAAGAAGAGGCAGATTTTTATCGCGATCAAATCTTCAATTATCGATGGATTTTAAAAATATCCTCAAAAGGGTTTGATCAAGTGGCTGAGGCATTATCACAATTGGATTTGGTTTTGGGAAATATACCGGGCTTACTCAATGACCATGTCGATATGCCGATGGTGTTGCCCAATGTTCAAAACCAACAAATGATGCCACAACCTAATCAAGGTTATCAACAACTGCAACCACAACTGCAACCACCACAACAGCAAGCACAACCGGGAGTGTCCCATCCTCAGCCACGCCCCCACACTTCATACGACGGCAAAACTACCACTAATCAGCAAAAGATGCGAATGCCTTCTAATTTGCGAGAGTCACCGTACAATTCGCCACAGAGCTTCTACACGCCACCATTTGTTCCTTCTCCACATAGTAAGGCAATGAACTCACCCCATGCATCTCAATCCCAAGGAAACACGTCGCGAGCAGTGTCACCTAAAGTGTATTCCAACAAAGCACCAACTTATCCTGACCAGTCTCCTCAGTCGTCTCACCTCACAAAGTCACCCGAGTCAACTACAAGGTAAGAAACTACTAGACGTATATCACTGTAACATTTATAGGAATTACTTTTCTCCTGCACAAACTTTCTACCTTATATTATATAAATTTCCGTACAAACTTAACCTTCTCTCCTCGCCTTTCCCTTTCTTTAATCAAAGGGTATCAAGAATGATTCGGCTACAACTCTGGCTCTCGCATTTAAAAATAACTTCATCTCACTAATCTCCTTATCAACATCCTCCATAAACTCAATTATAAAATCAACCAATTTATCCTTTAGCATCTGCTCAGTATGGAAATTAGTAATTAAGAAACTAATGTCGTACCCTTTGATAGGAACCCGTCTCAAGATGAAAAAACTCTCCGCTCTCGAAGTCAAAAACCTCGTGAACTTGTGCACGAGAATCTGTTCAATTTCATCAGCCTGTTTGATCTTGATCGATACTCGAACGGAATTTATACTAGGCTCAATTAAAATCTGTTCATTTTCGTTACGTGAGATGTGCATTGGGTTGAGAATGAGCTCAGCATCGTGTACGTTTGTCACTTCAACTTCGGGCCGGTTATGACGTTCTACTAATTGAGATGAAAAGTCTTGTAAGCATACAGCGGCAGTGAGCGAGGATCTGACGGCTGTCAAGTACGGTTTCAAAGATTGAGACTATGGTAGAAAGAAGTTAGTACTGGGTAATTGGAATAGAGGTTTATATGTATGCTTTGGACGTACCATTGGTGGTGGAATTGAGTGGAAGCTTTGTAAGTGATGAAGTGCACTGCGGGTAAGCTAGTTCAATTGCGAACTTGTTGACCGAATGGAAGCACAATACAAGTTTTATTTCTTGATTTTCTTTTTTTTTTTTTTATTTAATTCCCCCGAGAAAATCAGAAATCTACACCATATGCACGACCACTATAAACTAATAGTTCATTTTCTTCACCTGCTTAGTTGTTGGTTTCTTTGCTGGGGGTGGCATACCACCAGAGCCACCCAAATCAACTTGTGAAACCCCTCTTTTCCTAATTATCCGTTGCTTCGTCTCATGTTCATCCTTCAATGTTTCGTAAATTTCATAAATCTCATCAATGGATTCATTCTCCTCAAAATTAAATTGCAGTAGTCTATCGTCCTCCACCAGCTTGAGTTTCTCTAAGAATGAGCTCTTGGACGCCCATATTCCTTGGCCAACTTCGCCTTTCTTTTTCAAGTCATTAATCACAGCTTCAACCAAATCTTTACGAACTTTCCTCAACTGCTTCTTTTCATCAATAACATCCCAAAACAACTCCAATGGACTCGACCCATTCCTGCCACACAAGTCAATAAATGCATCTTCATTTTCCAAGTGTTCGAAAATCTCACTGAACTTGCTTTTGGCATCCAAGGGAAGAGTTTCAATCAACGAGCGATACTTTTGGCGCGCTTTTCGGTCGTTTCGATAATTGACCTTGTCTTGAGTTTCAATTTGCTTCTTTAAACTTTCGATTAATTCCGGGTACAATTTCGACTCGTACAAATTGAGTATATCCAACTTGTCCAAAATAGAGAAATGCTTATTTTGCTTAAACCGTGGATCCTCCATCAAACTATCATAAAGATTCTGGAAATCGAAAGCCTTCTGGACCAAAGAATTGTTGACCAGATGGAGATAACGATATAGCTCATCAGTAGCTTGTTGTTTTTGTTGTTGAACTTCACCATCGTGCTCTTTTTGCATCTCGGTCATGTACTTGTAAAACATCCTCGCCATATCCAAGTCTGGCAACATGGCATGTTTGAAAATGGGGTTCTCCTCCTCAACAAATCTTCTTCGTAGGCTTATCCATCTAGTGTAATGACCGAGTTTCCCATCCTTTTTCAATTTCCCCAACTCGTTAATAAAGTTCTCCTTGAATTGTTCAATTACATCAGTTTTGTTTCTGATTTCATCTTCAAATCTTTGAACAAGATACTTCTCGTACAAGGACTTTCTCTTGATGGGACTATTGACGGCCCAGTATCCTGGCTTACTGACCAATTTTCGCATAACCGTTTGGAAGGACCACGTCGAATCGACATTGTTGTCTTTCAATAATTGAACAAATGCCTGCTCATCTTCTTCTACCTCTTGCGCGGTATCACTCAGCGTCGTCATATTGGAAGGTAATTCAACACGTTCTTGTTTGAGCGCCGCGTCAATTGCATCTTCTTCTTCTACTTTTTCTTCTGGTTTATCTTCTTTGTGTTGTTCGTTTTCGCTCAGAAGAGTGCCTTCAACAAAGCCGTCGGGTTTATCCCATGTTGTTTCACCTGTTGACTCATTGTAGTAATACGTCTTCCCGTCATCGGTCGTGTACTCTTGCCAGCCACTGCTAGATACACTAGCTTCTTCGCCCTCCGGTAGAGTCCAACTTGTTTCCTCTGTCTCTTTGTTGTAGTAGTATACCTGTCCATCTTCGGTTTTCAATTGCTCCCAAGACGACATGATTGGATCTGAGGGTGGATCAACATACTTGAAGCTAAATGCCATTTTTCATTCTCTTTTTTTCTTTCTGGTCTTGTCTTTTCTTTTTTTATTTTTTTTTTTTGATACATTTGGGTTCGCGACACAGAAGTTTTGCAACAAAGATGGAGAGGAGGTGTTGTGGAATCAATTGATATGCTTCGAAACGGACTAGTCGCCTCAACTACGAAAGGTTGACTAATGTTAATCAGTATAAATATGGCCTAAACTTCATATATATTTCAATACAATATATATAGAAATTTTCGGAATATGTCATTTACAATTTGGCTCACTTGGTTGTGTTTCTCTAACCAACTGAACAAACAACAGAGTTGAGCTCAATACAAAGAGGCATACTCCACAAACCTTGCACTTCTATTCAGCAGAAGAGAGTTGGTTCAAGTTACCAGGTTTATTTGGAAGCCTTACAACATTAAAGAAGCTGGAGAGGCAGCTGTCAAAAAGTTTGAATTGGAGTTGAACATTTCTATATTCAGTGTGTTGACAACCACTGCTCTAGATTACAGATATGAATTGCAATGGGATGCTGATGCAAGAAAGAATTGGTGGAGGATGGAGAGGACCACGAAGTTCGTATTAGATGCACATGAGGCGGCAACGAAACTTGATGCGCTAACTTATAGCAGCAGAATGAACATATCAAGATTTGAAGAAGTAGTCAAAAAGACTATTGCCGTTGCTGATGACACTGGTGTGGAAAAAAATGAGACACGCATCATCAGCAAAATCATTGACAGTATCACCAATTCCCGTGATAACCAAAATAGCATTCATATCAAGTTGTCGAAAAAGAATGACGTCTTGCAACTTCACTCACAGTGGGGATGAGCTTTCATGCCATTAGTGTGATCCCTCCCAAACACCATTGGAAACAGAGGCTGTGATGAGAGAGACCTCACTCCACTATATATCACCTGTTACTCACCCCTGTGTGATATTTTTTGTATTTAGAATTTGAGTTGTCAAAAAAAAGAGGGAGTCCTTCTTGTTGTGAGTGACTTCTCTTCGCTAAGCCTCGTCATTGCGCTAATGATCGTGTGCTACCAATTGATTGATCTAAAATGTGAGTGAGTGAGTGAGTGAGTGAGTGAGTGAGTGAGTGAGTGCGCGTGCATTGTTGAGTTTACGTAATCGACCAAATCTATGTATCTCCCCAACTGATAGCAATCATTTTTGACACCATCAATATTCACAGCAGTTTCATATTTATCAAACAACGAATAGCCTCACTTACGAACTACTAGTCAACCCAACTCAACTCTAGTACACTAGAAGTATCTGCCAACTGAACAATACAAGCAAACTATGGCAAAAGACGATCCAACAAGGCCCCCAACTGTTCCAGATGGATGGCTCGCAAAGTTTGACGAGAAATACAAAACATGGTTCTACGTAGATTTAGCAACCAAGAAGTCACAATGGGAGGCACCAAAAGGAACTGTTTTCGACAAGGATGATGATGTGCCACCTCCAGCCTACAGTCCAACTGCGTCCAAAGCAAATACCGCATCTCCAAACCCTCCAAAACAAAGCGTTCCTCCAAGACAAGAAGAAAGCAAAGGCTTATTTAGTCATCACAAACAACAAGCGGGATATGGTAATGGAAGTGCTCCTCGTCCATACCCTGCACAACCAGGTTATGGCGGATACCCACCACAGCAAGGATATGGAGGTTATCCTCCTCAAGGATACGGTGGATACCCACCCCAAGGATACGGGGGTTATCCGCCACAAGGATACGGAGGCTATCCGCCACAGCAACAGCAACAACCTCAGAGAAGCAGATTTGGTGGAGGAGCAGGTAACATGGCGTTAGGTGTTGGTGGTGGTTTACTAGGAGGTATGCTACTTGGAAATGCCATCAATGGTTGGGAGGACCACGAGAGGATGGAAGGGTACCAAGACGGTTATCAAGATGGTTACGATAATGGTGACTATGGTGGAGGTGGTGATTACGGTGGAGGAGATTTCGGTGGAGGAGATTTCGGTGGAGGCGATTTTTAGTTTAGCTGTTACAGCCTCAAATGGAAACTCTCCTTGTTGAGAGTATATAGTTTAGATACAAGTTCGTTATGATTAAATGCACTTTCCACCGATTATGAATTGCAATAGAATTGCATGTAGAGATGGTCTTTGATTCGTCTATCTGGACCACCTCATATTATTTTTTTATTTTTTTTTTTTTTTTCGCCTTTTTCTTTTTCTTTTTTTTTTTTTTTCAACCAACCAATTCATGAGAAATTGATACTATCAAAGCTTCTTTGGCGAGCCAAGTTTATCCAAGACACATATCTCTTGCTACATCACACTTCACACATCACTTCACACGTTGGAAACAATGAGATTCACTTCTGTTTTAAGACAAATACCCAAGCTAAAATTATCGGAGGTTGTAGTAAGAGCTGGTGAAGGTTTGCCAACTGGTATAACGGGTATCTACAAACACCCCAACCCAAGACCCGCTCTTGTCACTTTATACAACGAACAGTTGAAGGTGCTAAACGACAAGTTTCCAAAGGACTCAGTGTACAGACAATCAGTAGAGCAGTTGACTAAAAACAGATTGAAAGTTGTGGAACAAGAGGAAATCACCGAGAATATTGAAAACAAGATTGGTAATGGATTGATTGAAGAACTCATCATCCAAGCTGCAGAGGAATTAAACTTGAGTCATGAAATGTCTGCTTTGAAATGTTGGGAAGAGTTGGAGGAAAAGCCATTGGATGACCAATGGGTCTACTTTGGTAAGAAAATCTAATAACTAGAAAGGCATTGTTGAAGAACTTATAAAGATTTAATCCAAAGGAAATTCACAAAAATTGTGAATAAAAAACACATGTAGATACACACCTATTCGAACGGCACCCCCTTTGCTGCCTCTTGAAACCACAAAAAAAAAAAAACAAAACAGCGTTTCTAAAACTATCACATCCTCTCTCACTCTCTCTCTCTCTCTCACATCAACAACAGTTGTTCTTGACACCTGAATTACCTTGCGAAACATCAATGCCACCAGCACCTCCACCGGTGGCAGCTCCAGCATCATCATTAACATGCTTTTCCTGGATGATACCTGCCAACTCGTAGAAAATAGCATCAACATTCTCGTTACTCTTGGCTGATGCTTCCAAAAATGGTACATGCAATTTGGATGCCAAATCTTCACCTTGCTCCTTGCTTACCTGTCTGTTGACATCATCGTCGCATTTATTGCCAACCAAAAAGATCTGTGCATCCTCATTCGCGTGCTGTGACACAGTTTGGAACCAGTTTTCGACATTCTCGAAACTTCTTGAATCAGTGACATCGTAGATGATAACTATACCCATGGCACCTCTATAGTAGGCTGTAGTAATAGTTCTGAACCTTTCTTGACCGGCAGTATCCCATACTTGCAATTTGATCTTTTTGCCTTTACTTTCAATTGTCCTGATCTTGAAATCGATACCGATGGTAGTGATGAAGGATGGGTTGAACTTGTCTTCAACAAATCTCAACAACAAACACGATTTTCCAACTCCGGAATCACCCACTAACAATAGCTTCATTATCAGGTCATAAGCTTTTGAAGAAGCTCCCTTACCGCTCATTTTTGAATTGTCTTTGGTAGTGTTAACAAAATCTAGAAATAAAGGTGGGAAGCAGTTGGCCTTTGGTCGTCTGAACGGTTTGTGTGTAACGCTTGTTTGAACTATCAAAGACTGTCAAGGCAAAGAAGGTCCACAAGAAACAGTGATTGTGTTCTCTATCGGAATGCTCTACTCTACAACAGCGACCTTTTATGTTTTTTGGTGGGAGGAAAACAAAAAAATAAAATAGAGAGCAGGCAATAGTAGTGCAGATTGTTCAAAATATAAATCGTACCCACAGCTATACAGCAACAGTGGTATCTGAATTATAAACTCTTTAAACTCATCTATATGTATCTCTATATACCTCACAAAAACACTTCGGCATTCAATTCAACGGATGAAGCAGCATATGGAATATCGAAATTGTTCATAACTTCGGGGTGTAAAACTCCGATGCTTCCGACTTCTTTAGCTTCGCCATTAGGTTGACTTCTGAAGAAAACCTTGGCTCCTCTACCATCAAAGAATGTTGAGTTTGTCTTATCTTCTTCAATCCAGTATCCCCTTCTCTCATCCTTTGTTGGGTTTTCCAACCATGGAGTTCTCATAGTTTGCATAATCTTTCCCAACAACCCTTGGACATATTCGAAACCGGATGTTTTACCGGCATATACAGCAGCCCAATTACGTTGGTTGAATGCACCTCTTTCCAAACTAGGGTCCTTCAAGACAATATCCCCACACTCAAACACTTTAATTGGTAATGAATGCTTTCTGTTCTCCTTGATTGTTTTTAGGATACCTGGCAACAATGTGGTTCTAACAACTTGATACTCGATTGTTTTGGGGTTCTCCAACTTCACAGCAGTAGTTCCATCATCCTTCTTCCTCAACCAGCCGAAATTTTCATCATGGGAGCACAAAGTCAATGGCATGACTTCCAGGTACCCGGCTTGTGAACTGGCCAATCTCAAAATGTCAGCGACTTTATTTACAGGCAACGCGGACGCAACCATACTTTCACTGCTTGGCTTGGTCTTTTTCAAATTGTCATATCCGTATCCAATAGCGGCATCCTCCATAATATCACATTGATGTAAAACGTCCGATCTCGTAATAGGAATCTTGACGTCAAGGATATCCTTGTCGTCTTTCGATGGGGCGGCTTGTAACGACATCTTCTTCAATAACTTGGCAATCTCCTCTCCAGAGTATTTCAAACCCAAACATGAGTTGATATACGACACTTCAGCTTTAGCTTCTCTTGGAGTTACGTTGGGGGTCACACGTGTCTCACCATTGTGTTCGGAAATGATCTTGAGGGGTTCAATTTCGAAAGGTGTCTTGCTGTACCTCGAAAACATTGCAACCAAAGTTTCAATAACAATTTCAGTCTTGGTTCTATCAGTCCCTGTCACATCGATCCAAACGTTCTTTGTATCCAAAGTTATCTTTGAATGGTCAGAGTTGATAATCGGTGGCAATGAAGCAACAGTTCTGTTTGCATCCAACATCACTGGGTAAACAGGCGAGTCCCTGATAATGTGCAAGTATTTACCAATGTTCTTATCCTTTTCATAAAACTCCATCAACTCCTCTCCGTTCATGACTTTTGACTGGTTCAATGGCTTGAATTTGATCTCTTTTGGTGGCAATGCCTCGTATGTGAATGGAGGAGTCAAAGTGTCCAAATCATGGGTTCCGATAGCTACCAAAGTTCTGTTTCTGCACAAGTTAGTGTGCAACTTGTCTTGTAAAGCAATAAAAGAATCATACGACCTTTGATCAAAAGTGACATTTCTCAAAATGGCTGAGGCAGCATATTGACGAATGGGAAAAGTCGATTCCTTAATGGTAAGTGTGATCTCGGGTGTTTCTGGCTTCAAAGTGTATTTTGGCAGTTCCTTATTTCCCAAAAATTCATTCAAGGCTTGAGCGATACCCTCGATACACAACATGTCGTATCTGTTTGCAGGGACTTCAATTTTTAACTGGGGTCTCTCATCACCTTGACACTCTTCAGTGGTGTCCTCGTCAAGTTCAATACCAAATTGGAAACACAACTCATCAAACTCTTCAGTAGTGTAGGACCTACCTAACAACTTGAAGAGATCCTCTTTATCAACTGGTATAGTAGGCATGTTTGCAGTGTGTGTGTGTGTGTGACTGATTGAATTGAAAAACGGTGCTGAAAATTTTTTGAGTCAAAAAAGAGAAAAAAATAAAAAAAAAAAAAAAAAAAGAAAAAAACTTGCAAGAGAATATCAACAACAAACTAAATCAACCTTATCATTTACTTTACTTACTCTTTGCCCCTTCTGCCTCAGTCGCTACTGCTGCTGCTGCTTCAATATCACTAACTTCATGAGCCAAGGCCTCTATGTCAAAGACAGGTGGCTCCTCAACATTGTATTCTTCACTTGTTCTATCCTTTTTGTCTTTGTCAGCACCAGGCTGACCATAAATATCCCACCAATCCTTCTTCTTTGGCTTGAACCACTTTTTCCATCCCCTAGGCTCTGTCTGTGTAGATTTCTGTTCCTCCATTTTTGCTCTAGCTTCATCAAACTCGCTAATCAACTGTCTTTGTCTCTCCCCTTGCTCCGGATCAGGCTCTTCAATCTCTGCAAAATCATCGCTCAAAACTTCCCAATTTATGGACTTTAAAATCTTTGGAATTGCTTTTCTGTAAGACATGTGCCCTTCCACAAATTCAGTACAATCAATATTCTCAATCCCGCTAACAGTTTCCAATGCTGATAACCCAGCAACCGTCAGAATTCCACCACCAGTTGCTCTGAATAAATATCCCAATATCCAGTCCTTCTTTGAATACCCATTGATGAATTTACCACTGACAACGGACCTCGCCTGGGCGAGATGGTCCACGTCAATAGCAATTGGTGCACCCAAGAGAATCACATTTTCTATTAGCCCATAGCCCCCTCTCTGCGCCATTTCAATCAAGCAAGAATAAATCAACCTGGCACCTAATGAAAATCCAACCAACGTTATAGGCCTCACACCCAAGTTTCCAGATAAGATTGTTTCTGCCAAAATCTTTCCCGCCTTCCATGCACGGTCCAACGACACATTCCATGGATTGTCCAACAAATAGGATAGCTTGGATAAGGCCATTGGTAGTTGGATTGCTGACATCAAAGCACTTAGTATAGTGGCACCAAGTATTTGTTGTATAGATGTACTCAATGCCTCACTGGCTAATATTCCAATTGTTTGACCCATAGATTGCAACATCTCTGGTTCCCAAAGCAATGAAAACATATCCCCCATTACAGGATCAACAGTTGAAAAGGGAAGTCTGACATCATCCATTGCACCATTCATCCAACCACTAACAGTTACTATTAGATTTGGCCTTTTATTATTGTGTAACGGTTTGAGCTCAAATGTTTGCACATCACCCACTCTTCTGGAGCCGGCTTTGTTCCCAACTTGGGCACCAATGGCAACTCCACTGGTAGTAATCAAAACACTGCCTCCAACTCCGGCCAAGAACCCACTTGTCCCCGTAATTCCCACTGTTGTCAAACCTGCAGCAATACCTGCCCCAATAACTGGAGCCAATAGCCCCGCAGATAATCCAATGGCCAAACTTCCCCCCAAAGTTGCCAACCCAATCATGACCAACCGTTTATTCTTGTTCTTTTTGATTTGTTGCTTGACAAACAGCTGATCGTTTAGTAATTCGTCTTTGTTTTCAATCGATTTCTCCTTCGTCTCCATATCAAGACATTCCATTAATCTTCGTTCAAACTGCAAAATCTCCAAGCTGGATATTCCCATTATATCTGCAAATGTCATCAAGAGGGACCTCGAGCGTGCGTCATAATAGCCATCACTGAGAAGAAGTAAAAACAAATCACACACTAAAACCCATCTCAAATCAAAGCTATCTCGAAGTGCCTCCGGTTTGTTAAGCTCCAAAGACGTTATGCTTTTCACCAAATCATTCACCTCTACTCCGTGCTTACTAAGATTTTCAATCATCTCCTTCTCTTCCTTGATCAAACCCAAATGATCGTATAATTTGAGCGAAGTACTCGAAGACCAATTGGAAAAATGTTTCTGGGACTCACTCATTTGCTTTGCTAATTTGCTGCTCGTGCCAAACTGCACCATAACCAATTTGGTTGCCATATCTACCGTTATCAATTTAGCCATTCCCACGTACGCCAATCGCTGGGAATCAGAAAGCATGTCTTTTGTATCAGTCAATGCCTCATTTGGATCAACTTCGTCATCGTTGTCAAACTCCTCATCATCCTCTGCGTCGAAAAGTACATTTTTCTCTCCATAAGTACGTGGTTTGTGGGTTGCATTTTTGAATAGGAAATCCGTCTTTTTATCTAGAGCTGCGTACTTGTTGACCTGCTCTTCTGTGTCTATTTTTGTATATCCGAAATGAACGTTGTTATTGTGGATGAAATCATGCCCCGATTCGGATTTGTACTGTAGTTCCCCCTTGTCATTGTAAAAGTCCATGTCAGAAATCGTCTTCATCTCTTTCCAGTTGGATTCACTAAAAAAATCGTCCTCTTGTGATTCTGGATGTAGTTTAGGTCGGGTGGTGTTGAAAGGGTTTTCAGGATGCTCTTCAATCTGTGGCGTGTTAGGGTTGGAAGGAGTATATACCTTTTCAGATACTTTTGAAAGCGACTCGCTAGTTCTATTTCTCGTATTCATCGAGCTCAAATCAAATTCAACATAGCTGTTCCCCTCAGCATCATCCTGGTTGGAAAGATTTGCGTCTTTGTCGAAGAAATCCTTGTCTGATTGAACACTAGGCGAATTAGGAAGACTCGGAAGATGACTTGCTCCCTTCCTTGAATGTGATCGCAATCCGTCATGAATGACACTCGAGGATAGCAGCTCTCTGGAGCTTAAGCCTGGCCTCTGAAATATGTTATCGTTTGAAGGATTCTTAGACATGGGGGAGTGCTAATCCATCAATACAGAGACACTGTTGTAGAAGAGAGATATTGCAGTGTTAGTGGTTGTTATTTGCGGATAACGCGCGAAAGAAAAGGTGCAACAGGAAAAATTCGTAACTCGCTCTTGATCTACACACTATTCCAATATAATCGTATCATTTCCTTTCTGCATTTATCGAATTGCCCGAAGTTATAGCCGCCAAGGGAAAGCGAATGGGTGCGCTAACCACGGCCTCTAATTCATTATTTTCGTCACTTTTCTCAGACACTACGGATCCACCCAATGCCATTCTCTCCTTTTCTTCTTCTGCCATGGTCTTGTGCAAATTGAAAAACTGCACCAACACAATAGCACCAGCCAAGAACGAAACTCCAGCAATAACAGCAAACACAAGTACCAAATATGGGTCTGTCAAAGCGGGGGTGACTGCCAAGCTGATTGCCGAACTGATTGCACCGGTAAACGAGTTCAAAGCGTAAGTGAACCCCTTCATTGCTGGAGCTGCTCTGTTGTATGTCAAAGTGTAGATGGTGGTCATGGCAAAACACTCAGAAGTACCAGTCAAAATGTACACTGCCGAAGCACTCCAAGCACTAATTGGAGATGTCTTTGAACAGTTGGTTGAGTGATTTCCACATGGAGAAGTTTGGTAGACACGGTGTTGCAAAACAGCACCAACGACTTGCGATAAGGATACAATAACGAAACCAGTGAAAACCCTGTAAATGGGCCTAAAATTGACACGCAACCTTCTCAAAAGCGGGTAAATGAGAAAGTCCAAAACTGGAATGACAACAATGATGGCAAGTGGGTTAAAGTTGTTGAACAAATCATTTGGAACACCATTCAAATTCATTGCTCCTGCCAATGACGTTTCCACTGAACCTAATCCATTATCGGCCAAATTGAAAAAGATGTAGTAAAAGAACAACTTACAAGCATCAAAAGTTTGCTTGACGTCAAGAACATGTTGATCAGTCCAGTTGATAGGAGTTTGTTTCTTGGTGTTGAAGTATTCGCGGCCTCTTGCTCTCATGGCTGATGGCTTTGCATATTCCCAAAATGTACCATCAAAAACACGCTTGACAAAGTTACCCGAGAAGGTTACAACAAGGATCTTGAGAACCTTTCCAATGACTGATCCACTTGGTTTTTCAAAAACCAATTTTGGCTTAACAAACCAAAATGCAAGTGGCATAACAAGATAAAGTATCAATGGGATGAAAAATGCAAACCAGAACCCAATTCGTCTTTCACAGTAGGATGTTGCTAGCTGAAAAAATGCTCCGATGTTGATTGCCCAGTAGAATATCATAGTGACACTTTCCAATGTCTTTTCCCTATCAACAATCACTTTTTCCCCGCTTTTCAAGACCTTGACCCTGTTTCCAGACTCCGGGTACTGGTCCAAAAGTAATGGTAAAAGATTGGGTGAGATGAATCCGGAACCAAAAGCCAAAGTAAAGATGGCAAGAATACAAAGCGCCAAACCAGCTTTTCCATTAGCAATAACACTTGGAGCTGCAGAAATGATGAATAAGATGTGGGCAATACCACCAAACACAACACCCCACTGAATGGTTTTCCATCTACCCCACTTTGTATCTGCCAAATAGCCACCAAGTAGAGGCACAACACTTACTAAAAGCGAAATTAAATTTGTCAACGCATTAGCCGCTTGCAATCCTCTGTTCAAAGCACCAGCACTTTCACTTCCATCGTCAGATTGCGGAGCACCCCATCCATGTGGCGAGTTCTCTGGCAATGGTCTCTGGATAAAATTTGCCAAGATACCAGTAACGGAATAGTATGAGGCTCTTTCTGCAAACTCAACAACACAAATGAGGAAGATGGCGTAGTTGATCTTACCAATGACTCTTCTCAAAGTTTCCTCTTCCGATTTGGTTGGAACTCTCAACCCTCTTGGATTGTACTCATCAACGTAGTTGGTACTGTAGTTTTTGGGATCATCGTAGTCGTATTCCTCATCTTCGACTGTGGATCTCTCGTAAGTGACAGCTACATTCACTTGAGCTGCCTTTTCGTGGTCTGTATGATCAATGGAGGAGGTTGACATGACTCAGATTGGGTGAGAGGGGGTGTATCTTTCTCAGTGATTACCCAAAGAGATTGGATGCACTCCTATTATATAGAACACTAAGGAGACGATTTTTAATGCCATGGAACGGCAATACAACATTGCAAACTGACTTATCCGACATTTTTAGTATCGATAAGAGAGACCTTATCTTCCGGTTTAAAACGCCCTAATTAATTTTATTGTTTGAAGAGACTCATTTCAATTTGACTTTCCGATTGTTAACCGACTATGCACAGCAACAAAAGACAAGACTTTGATTCCAGCCACAATGTCAAACAAATAAGTAGCACCACGTTGGAAAGACATGATCAATCATGACTACCGTTTCTAATTTTGTGCGTTTTGATAAACCTTTGTGTGCTGCAAAAGAACAATACAAAATGTCAAGGGCGGATATAAAAAATTGATGCCGTACAGGATAAACAAATCAAAATGGGTAACCAGGGGCCAAATATCCGCTAATAAATTTTGCTCAACAATCGCCGCGACACTTCAACCACTTCATACATTCCTGCCAGACTACTCCGCTCCACTCTGCCTTGAATCCACACGTACGTTAGGCTCAACAGATCAACTCCGCATGGTCCTTGATCTAATTTTTTTTTCTGAGCATTAACATTTTAGTTCTAGATCTGCAAATACATGACAGAGAGAGAGAGAGAGAGAGAGGCCGCGTGCACAACATATCAAAGCATTCTACTCTCTAGGTAAATCTAAACTTTACTTCTATATTATAATCGACGAGAAAACTGAAAATTTTTTTTATTTTAAAAGTCGCCAATAGTGGCATTGTAGAGCGTGTTTTTGTAATCTTCATAAAAGGTGACTTTTTGAGGAACTGATGAATTGATACCACATTCTTGAACAAAATTGACACCACCGATCCTTTCATTGAGATAATTTTCAAAGTCATCGAGTTTACACGAGAAACCAGGTCCTGTGGCACACTTTTCAATAGGAACAACAGCATCATTGACAAGGTATCTAACATATGAATCACCACCACATTGGTACTTTTCAGTGTAGATTCTTGCACCTTGAGGAACAATTGATGAGTGAATATATGGATTCGGAAATGGAATATAATCGGTTGGGAGATCCTCAGAAGGTTCCAATATTCCCAAAGCACTGTGGTAAATTTCCAAATCAGTGTCGTGAGTAAACGACAACCAAATCTTGTTGTTGGCTGAGTCATCTTTCAACAAAGACAAAGATGCGTTCAACAATGTAGATCCGATAGTCTTTGTGAAATTGTTGCCTGGGCCATTGGAGTAGTAGTTTGACAAGTCGTTGGCATATGAAGCTTTGATGTACTCTTCATTTGTGAACAAGTCACAGAATGGTGAGCTACCACGAACATTGATTTCAAAAGCACACCAGCTGACAAACGAGCTGACATCCTTTGCAGTCAAGTTCAACCCCGGGTTTGGCTTGTTCAATCTGTCAGCAATAGGTTGCAAGTAGCTGGTGTTGTATTTGGCAACGGTGGCATCATTGGATGAATCGTTGTAGTTGGGGCATGAGTTTCTTGGAGTCAAACTGTTGACTCCAGAAGTTGCTGCTTCATCAATAATGTTGAACTTGACAGTCTTGCCCTCTTGGAAGTCATCACCAAGGAAACCTCTCGCAAAGTATCTCGAGGTCTCATAACAACGACCTGAGTTGGACGAAAAGACTGGCAAAGTGGAGTTGACGTTATACAATGATCCGTATTTGGCTCTAAAAGTAGCCCCGTGTCTTAAAGCATCGGAAGTACCAGCAAATGTTCCTTCAGAGTTCTTTGGAGATGTCTCCTTTTCGTATTGAGTGGTATCAGGGACAAAGTACTCATAGTCATTCAAAAATGACAAGTCCCCAGTGAATGTGCCATTGTAGTCTTGAAATTTCTTGTAAATCTTTTCCAAAGTTTTCCCCACATTCTTTGAAGGAAATCTCTCACCGTGTCTTGATAATAATTGTACTTGTTGAATGGTACACCCATCTGGGATAGAAGGGTCAATACCATACGATTCCCTGCTGATGTAAGGACCCAGTCCTCCAAGGAAGTTCAAGATGTTGTACCCATCAACCTTCATTTCCTGAGGTGTAGCAACATCTTGGTAGATGTTTTGACTAACCAACAACAACCCACTGTTGAGTAAATTTGAAACGGCAACCATTTGTTGATGATAGGCTTGAGAATCAGGTAAGTTGATAGAGAGCAATTCAGTGGCTATTTATAATTTGGTCTCCATAACCACAAATGCCGTTCGTTGTACACAGTTGGATCCACGTGCTCCAATCTTGATGGTTTTTTATTTATTTTTTTTTTTTGTGTTTTGCGTTTAATTAATCCGAGCTTGTGTACCCTTTCGTATACCAAAATGGGAACTCATGTTTCAAAATTAGGCGAAATCCAAAACATACACTCTATTGTTCCGGACTGGAATGGTGTTAGTTGATTTGAAATACAACCATACCTATAGAGGAACGTGGACTGAGGTTGAAGAGATTTGGATGAAACTAGTTAAAACACGAGGGTTATGAGGAATGGCCAGCTTCTTCAGTAATAGCAATTGAGATTTTCTTAATTTCATCGGCAATGCCGTCCTTGTTCCATTAGACATTAGCTTGAGGACATTTACATAGAAAAGCCGTCGCTATTTTCTTTGGCACCGAAATTGATCCAAAATGCAGTGAAATTTTTAAATCAGAGTAATATACCTCTACCTCGAACTACAGTTAATGTAGACAAAAGAGAAACTGGGAAATGTTTGCAACATGGTTTTACTCTAATCGTCAAAGACCAAATATGATCTGCGCAGAGTCCAGGAATATGTTGCATCGAGTCATGCTGGCCGAGCTGCAAATTCAAAAAACAAAAAACTCTAACCGAAATCAGAAAAGATTCTGAACGAGCTCAAGACCGACCCGTTATTATACAATCTGTCGACGGAACTACCCTGCTTAAGGCCCCTGCAAAATGAATTGAGGGGTTTCGCCAAAACATATACTTTCCATAAAACGCATATGCAAAGAATCCCACCTAGTAAGTCTCCAACCCACAAGCACTCTGCTCAAACCCTTCGAATAAACCAAAGGGGACCGGAGTGCAAGGAGCATAGGAAAAAAAACAAACGTCAAGCAGTAGGACCTGCACTGTCTTTTGCAAGACAAAACTGCGCCGTGACTGAATTTCAATACAATGAACATCAAGCTTGCTTCTCGAGCGCCGATCTGCCAAGGAAAACATCTACAGAGAGTCCAGAAGAGCACGAAGCACTTCCTTCTTCAACTGAGAGCCCACCTTGGCACAGATTGATGGATAATTAGTTAAAGAAGAAAAAGAAGAAAAAGAAGAAGAAGAAGAAAAAGGGAAAGGAGGGAGTGAAAAAAAAAAAATAAATTGTTGTATGAGAAAATTTCTCTTAAAAAACAGCCATCGCGCACATGATGAGCCAAAGTCAGCACAAAATTGAAATATTCAATATTCCAACATCCCAATCTGAATATGCAACTACAACTATGGCTGGCGGCAGGTCTAAGGCTCATGAGGTAGACCAAGAATCCAGCTCCAATTTACCCTTCAAGAATGACAACACATTAGAGCCATACCAAATTCTAGATGCCTTCACCGTCTGTTTCAAACATATCCTTGATTCTCCAGAGTTGGACTCCTTCATCCAAAAAGTCAAGAGTGATTTGTACAATCGGGATTATATCGCCGCTTTCAATGACGACAACAAGAGATTCGGCTACGCATCAAGATGGAGCCCGTCGCGTGCATTGGCTTACGCATCGTTATTCTCCAACTTGCAACCAATTACTGATATGCTACAGGAGCCTGAGCTAGTGAAGCGAGTGTTGTGTGTTGGTGGTGGTGCTGGATCAGAGATTGTGGGATTGGGAGCGGTATTTTGCAGACTCAAGGAGTACAATCCCAACTCTTCTTCGCAGTTGGATATCACGGTGGTGGATATTGCTGATTGGTCCATGGTTGTGAGTCACCTTTCCAACTATATGCAGCAGAATTGGGTGCATAGGGAGAGCAGCTTGAATACGCTGTTTATACACGAGGACATTTTATCTGCAAAAATTGAAGACTTGGCCTCGCTTGACTTGATCACGTTGCTTTTCACGACTAATGAGTTGTTTGCTGAAAAGAGAAAGGAGACAATCAAATTCTTGCACACATTGAGCAACGGTTGCAAGAGCGGCACTTTACTATTGATCGCTGAAAGTGCAGGCTCCTTCTCCCACATCACTATTGGAAACAAACAGTTTCCCGTACAGTTTTTGATCGACACTATCTTAGTGGGCAAACAAGGTGAGCTAAATGGACCCTGGGAAATTGTTTCCGAGAGTGAGAGCATTTGGTATCGGGTGAACGAGAGGGAAGTGTCATACCCACTAAAACTCGAAAACATGAGATTCTTTTATAGATTATACAGAAAGAAATAAAGCTCAAGTGGAGACATCATTGATTTCTTCTACAAACTTTGCCTGCAAAGTTCTCAACAAATCAAGCTTATAAGAAACGGTGCAATCCAAGGTGCGCATTTGGTTCAAAGCAAAGTAAAGCTCCAACACCAACTTCTTACGCTTGGTCACCAATTTCGCATGTGAATCGTTGCACTTCTTCACCTGTTGCTTCAACAATTCAGCAATTGCTTTTGCCCCATCTAATAGCTCTTTTGGTAACATTTGTGATGACTCGGCGTACTTTATTCCGTAGCACTCAACTTCCAATTTCCCCAGCTCCAACTTGAACTTGGATTCCAATTTTCCATTGACTTCAATTGATTCCATATGGGAGGCCAAGACACAGGACTTGCTGCCCAAGATCTCAGCAATTTCTTTGAAATGGGTCGTAGTAAACACAGTTGCCCCCGTTGTAGTTAAATGCTCAAGAATAGCGAGACACATGGAAAATCCATCTCTCAAACTAGAACCTCTCCCCAATTCATCAATGATGATGAAACTTGCTTGTTCTGAGTTTTTCAAAATTCGACACATTTCAGTCATTTCATTTGAAAATGAAGATGCATTCAAATCCATGGAATCAGAGGATAGTCTTGAGAGTAAGCTTTTGTGGATCTTGATTTTAGCATAATCAGCAGGAACATAAAGCCCCATTTGTGCCATGATCAAAATATATGCAATTTGTTTCAAGTACACTGATTTCCCACTCATGTTGGCGCCAGTGATTATTTGAAACCTCGATATTTCAGGCACACAAGAGTAGTCATTGGGGACGAAATCCTTGATGGAAGTTTCAAGTATGGGGTGTCGTGATTGTTTAACATGGATATAATTGCCAAACTCAGGGCATATGTATGACTTTGTCTGCGAGTCAATAAAGCTGGCAAAGCTGCAAAACAAGTCGACCGTAGCAACGGCTTCTGAAATCATAAAGAAAATTGGTGTATTATCACAACTTTGGTCGTACAATTCTTGAATGATAATGCTGCTTATATTGTTGATCTCTGCCATTATTTCACTGAATCTTGAACTTTGCTTTAATAGGTCAATGGTGGTACACTCAAACCCATTCTTTTTTTGAATGATATTGATAAACTCAGGGTTATCAAAAGGTGTTCCCTTTATTTTCAAAAAAAAGCCCCTTGACTTATCGTGTCTGTACTCAACTATGGCACTATTTTCGGCAGATAACTTTTGAACATATTCACCAACTTGCTCTAAAATTGATTCTCGAATACTGCGAGAAACATCGAGCAAACCATTGACACCAGACTTGACCGCATTAGCTCTCTGATGGGCTACTTCAATGGATGTCTTAGCCAGTCGGCAGTCCTCGTGTATAAACTTGTCAATCAATTGAAGGGACGAGTTGATATTTTCGTGCTTCAAAATTTCCTTCACCTGTGCTAACAATGGCGACTCGGTGTGCTCCAAGCAATTGAGTAGTTCCCCACACAACAAAAGGGCCGTTTTTAGTGCAAGTATATTGTTTATCATTTGTTCCTGACTTATGCTTGACTCTGGATTTAGAAAACTTCCAAAGAGCCTATCCAAGTCAGGAGAGTTCTTTAAAATATTCTTAGTCGCCTGCAAAATATTTTCCTGTGAAAGCAACTCGGTTACCGACTCCAATCTCAATTTGATACTATCAACATTCAACAAGGGTTGAATTATTGAGCTTCGTAATAGTCTTTGCCCCATTTTGGTGGTGCATCTGTTCAAGAATGAAAACAAGGTTGTTCCTTTACCAGTGAGACTTGAAATGAGTTCCAAGTCTTTAATCGCACACGAATCGATCAACATGAACTTGTCATTTTCAGCAATAGAGATTCTGACTCTGTTGTTAGGCTTGAGTAATTTTGACTCTAAGCAGGATGTGAATAGAGCACTGGCAGCACCAATTGACAACGCACAATCACTCACCAGGAGCTGTAACTCAGAGTCCTGCAAATGCAGATGGGCTTTGAGAAGATCCAAACCACTGACAGAATCAAACAATTTCGGTTTTGCCAACTTTTGCTCCACAGTTTCGTCAAGATTTGAAGCAAGAATATATTTTAATTTCTCAAACTGCATACTAGGTCCATGGGGGGCTATAACAATTGTGGGCTGATGAACATCAATTTGATTAACAGTCCTTACAAACAACAGGGTATCGCAGAAATCAATCATTGTAAACTCAAATGTTTCAAAATCGAGCACGGCAATTCCCACATCCATTTGATCTGATTTCAGCTTGTTTATAGCCATCACCACATCTCGTCTATTGTCAGCCTTTGATGTGTTGTATCGTGTTGAAGCACGAACTGTGTTGACAAACCCATACTGACTGTTTGTTATAGACATTGGCTAAGAATGGTATTCTAAGTGGTGATTATGAAGGTTATTCTGGCAACACTTTTGCAGCACAAAAATCTGAGGTGAATTTTTTTTTTGAAACAAGCAAGACCAACCAATTGACTTTGAATACACAAAGTCACGAGGATGTTCTGTCGACGTAGAAGAGGACACCACAGGATGGGGAGGGAAATCAAGCTTACAAGTGGGTGCTTTGGTTCATGGACATTCAATGTGCCCAACAAGGACTTAGCTATGTGATCCTATTGAGTATGTAGACACACACTTGTGATGTAATCTGTCCACAACACACGTTCAGTACAGCCATTTAAACGTACTTATGCAAGTTCCATCAATAAATGTAAATTAGTTTTAAGGTTTGTATAATGGCACGACCAACACATCTTGAGTAGTTTTGCTTGCAATAAATTCTTCAAATGAGAAACAAAAAAAAAACAGCACTTTCGTACTTGTAGAGATGTCGATACTCTAATGACACCTCACACAGATAGATTAACCAAAAAGAAGCTAAAGTGTTACCATAGCAACAAAACCCATACACCTAGTTACTAGTATGATCCTGATGTTGACGGCTTTTGACAAAAGATTTGGCCTCACTGTTGTAGGAATCGGTAAAGTGATGTCCTTTTGAGTTGATTAAACCTACGGCTTCTTGGAGAGACTTGCTGAAGTGCACAGTTTGGAATCTTCCCTTGAGCAACAGCACTTTAATGGCAAGAAGGGGAACAATCTCTCTTCTCCCTATTCCATTTTTGCAACCACAATGAAAAGAAATTGTCAACACCGGCCAAGAGGAATCGTCGTCACAAATCTTGTAGTATTGTTGAAACTGAGGTAGTTACATAATGTTAATGAACCGGGGAATTTGGTAGCCAAGGGGGGTGTGATGAAGTTGGTGACGTCATCAAACCAAATATTAATGGTTACTATCAACGAAATACGAGATGCCGCGCCACCTATTTCTCCCCCTCCCCCCCTTGAAAATTCATTGATGTTGCAATTAAATTTTTCAAAGTAACTTGTATGATGTAAGAGTAGCTCTCTGTGATGAAGAGAAACCGGGATTAATACAGCATCTCATTGACCATCATCACTCCTCACCAGTGCAAGGGCTCTTTTTTCTTCTTCCAAAAACAAACATGAATTAAATTAGTTATAAAAGTTATACAAAACACAAGCACAAATATAAAAGTAACCCCTTTACTTCTCCCTCCCCTCCCTCTTCTCTCATCATCAGAAAATCCAGAAATAGCAACCAAGCTAAATAATTTAGCCCTATGCTCATTCCACATTCCAACACTCCTTAAACAACTTTGAACCATGCTTTTCTATAGTTGTAGTAGATCCTCCACTATTCTGTTTTCTTTTTTCGGTTTGTCCTAGATAATCAAAGCAACGGCACCAGCAGCTAAAGCACCAATAGTACCAGCAGTGCCCAATTGTAAGGCACCAGCAACACCAGCTAAGGAGGAGGAGGAAGTACCGTTAGTTGCACCTGTACCATTTGTAGCAGCAGTACCGTTGGCAATAGCAGTATCGTTTTCAGCCATGACGAAAGTAGTGGCAAAAGTAGCCAAGGTGATTAATATAGTTGAGTACTGCATTGTGCTATATCTAGATGTAAATGATGGTTCTGATGATATAAAAGCTATGGGCTAGATACCAAATAAAAGAGAGAAAGATTGTGGAAAACATTTTGAAACCTTTGGAAAAGGATGTCGGTATTTATACCGAATTCAAATAAAGATAATTACATGCACAAGATTTAAAGAGCCACCTGGGGGGTTTCCCTACCCAAAAAGAAAAAATAAAAAAAATAACCAAAACTCCCTAGAAACGCTATTTCTGTTGTATTTAACCCCAAATAGGCAATGGCCAGACAAAAGTTAATCAATTATTATTACTGCGCTTATTATAGTTTCTAATAGGATGGATGTTTATTTTTATTACCCATGTATAGAGATGAGGCTTGGGGTGGTGCGTGTGTAGAGTGGTTCTCACATCGTGGCTGGGGCACAGAGATAAGTAGGTACACGAGAGGAAGGGGGTGGTGTAGGATGAATTTCTCAACATATTCATTCCCCTCTTTGAAGATAAAAAGGAAAAGACTTCAATAGTAATCTAGAGAGAGAAAGATAACCATCGTAAAGTTATTACACAAATTTCAACCAACAATACTATTTATAAATTAGTAGTAGTACTACACGTGTTACATATTTGTGTAATGTGCATTCTGTGTAGTGTGTGTGCGTTAAAAGTTGAATTTCTTTTTTCTTTTTTCTTTTTCGTCAATTCGTTCGTAGTCAGAAGTTCATTACACAAATAATCATGATGGTCGTATGAGCTCTTTTGCAATATGTACAAGACAAAACCACTACTTTGGCTAATTAGAGTTTCCATTGGAGACAATTGCCACCGAGCACCTCCTAGCTGTGCCTCTCTTCAAGCGTTTATACGAAATCGATTCCTTTTTTTTTTTTTTTTTTTTTTTTCACATAAAACGCGTCTAAACAAAATCCATGTTCAAAAGAGTTTGTTAATTGACACCAAGAAAATATTCACCATATACTTCTCAAACAGCATAATTTTCTTGTTTCAAAGCACTTATGTAATGTAAGAAATGTAGAAAACGCATAGCAAAAGTGAAAAATTGTAATTAGTGCCCACGTTGCCAAACTGAACCGGGAACAGGTCTACTTACTATACGCACGCCGGAATGCGCTCATCCGGAAATTTTGTGGAGAAAAGCAACTACACGCAGACAGAGCAAAGGGCAACCTCTTTGATCTCTCCTCGGCTATTACCAAAGCACCTTTAGTGCATCAGCGACTAGGGGAAGCCCCAGTTAAATCGCTACAAGTCAAGGTGCACGTGCTGAAATCTAGAATGTTCTACAAAGCTCGGTACAGACAGAGTTGCAAATTATTCTTGGTATTTGAAACTTTCGGCACAAAAAGCGAAATAGTAAATACTAACACAAGCGCACAGTCTCTGGTGCTTTTGGTCCGGAAATGAACCTCATATTCACAAGTATACACCATTGATTACTCGTTCCTTTTTGCATCCTACAAGTAACTGCCATTCGCTTCGTTTCAGTCTGCTTCCCCACCCCACCCCCCTCCAAACTGAAACATTACCGTACTCTCAAAGCAGTCCTTTGCATTTACTGCCTGTAACTAAGTCTGTGTATATGCCCCCCGCCCCTATTTTACTTTATTTTATTTTCTTTGTATGGAACCAAAAAAACGTGGGTTTACCAGAGTCAAATAATACCTGTTACTTCCACCTCTTGCTTGACACCGCCTCCTTTTTTTCTTTCTTCTTTTTTCTTTTTTCTTTTTTTTCATAGTGGTGTATCTCAAAAGTTGATTATTTCTCTTTGCTATGCTTTGAAATGGGTATTGGTGTACGCGATTGGGATTGGTTTCAGTATCCAGCCGGAGAGTCATAGTGACACAGTTGATCTTGAGCTCTAACAGACCAAGCTACACCAGAGACAATTAGCATTGCCTGATAAACCGATCCACCCTTTTGTTTACACACATCAAGGTTTGCCCCCTATCACCCCTTATTTCTCTCTCAAGCAGGCGTTTTTGCATTTAGGTGGCCAACTCTAATTCTTATCTAACTATAACTATGAACTATTCCATTCACAAGACTTTTCCCTTGAAAAAAACTTTGAATCGACGCGTTCTATGACCAACGTATTACACCGCATGCCTTTGGCTAATTAGAGATAAGTCCAAGCTTGCTCGTGTGACTGGCACCATCAGAGGAGTATGGAGAAAAGTCGCGTGTCGCAAAAACGCCAAATCTTACTTGGAATCCTAATATCAACAGGTTTTTTACAAGAGATGGTTTCCCCATGAGCAAACAACTAGTTGGCAATCTTTCCAGATCACTTCAGGGTTACAAGGTATCTACACTTAATGACATAGCACTCCATTGTGGAAGTCCAATCTTGGGAACTACAAAAGCAACACGAATCGAAGGCATCCTTTCTCAGTATCAATTATACTTGACGCAATGGCACAGCTTGACCCGTCGCAATACACTCTCAATAGACATTGGCGTTAAAAACTTTTCCTACTGCAAAACATCGACAAAAGCAACTGAATCTGAACAGCTAAACATTTCCAATTGGCCACTACTAGTTACGCATTGGGAGAAAATAAACCTAGACACGCAGTATGGCTCATCTTACAAACCATTACTTCATCAAGACACAGTACTAGATACAAAACGGTACTTGAACCACATAACCAACAACTTGATCACCGACCGCTTGACGCCAGAATCATCCAATGTCAAAATCATGGAGATCCAACGTACGCGATCAAACAACAATGCCAAAACATTGCCCACAATCATGACTAACCATACTTTGGAAAATTTGTTATTGGCAAAAATGTACCCCGATTTAGTCATTCCCATGACATCGATGAAGTTGATACATTTCTGGCTTTATCGATTCATCACCAAAGAACTGACAGTAAAGTTGAAAAGGACAAACAAGATTATACGACGTGATTTAATACTTGCTTGGTTTGGTAAACTATACCAATTACAAGAGCAGAAACAACACTCTGTTGATAAAAGTGGTGGACTAACAGTGAGTCTATTACTTGAATATTTGGGGTTACCACAGGGGGAGAAAACCGATGATTTGATCGATTCATTACTTTATAACCTTTGCATTAATTGTCAGTTGAACCATTTGGCACACTTTCACAAATATGTGGAGAATGAGAACAACGATGGAAACTTGATTGACTTTATTGAAGATGCAAATCAGTTTCATTTGGGTTTAATTGAACCTGTTGTTGATAAATACAATCTCGACTTGAAATAAGAGGGTGCTATTAGAGAGTAATATTCTTGAAACTGTCATACATTAAAATCAATTGTTTTAAATCAAAACACTTTTTCATTCTCAACACTCCTCCTCCCCCTCCTCCCCCTCCTCTCCTCTCTCCTCTCATCACCTCCCCTCCCTATAACTCCATCTTCGGCCTGCCTTCTCGTTGTTTCATGGATTGAATACAACTCTTCCCTCGTATGCATTGTTTCTCAATTTATCAATATATTCCGGCAACTCCTTCAAATTAGCACTTTGTACAACCGGCTTAACCTTTCCCTCGCTAACCAACTGCATAACATCATCCAAATCATTCGTCGTCCCCCAAAAAGTACCCAAAATCTGCACCTCCCGCAATGCCAAATCACTCAAATCAAAACTCAATTTGGGTGCACCAAGCCCCACAGGCACAATGATGCCCTTTGGCTCAACAAACTTCTGACACAAATCAAAGGTGGCTTGCACGGAAACAAAGTCAAAACATGATGAAAATGACCCCGGAGTTATTGATCCAGGCAAAGACTCGTAAACTTCATCAGCTCCCAATTTTTTGGCCTGATCACGAGCCTCCTTCTTCTTCTCCAAAACGGTAACTTTTGCACCAAATGCCTTGGCGATTTGGATTGCGTTCCCACCCAATCCACCAGCACCAACCATCAACACATTAGATGTTGGTGAAACTTTAGCCATTTTGATGGCGTGGTATGGCGTCAATACTGCATCCGTTGACGCAGCAGCGACATCAAACGACACATTACCCGGCACACGAACCAAGTTGCGAGGTCTTTGCACCAACAAGTACTGTTGGTATCCACCATCATTACCCAATCCAAACCAATCACCAAAAGCTTGTTTGCATACATTATCAGTAGACCCACGACAATACTTGCATTCGCCACATCCATTTGGCCCCACACAAGCAACACGATCACCAACCTTGTATCCAGTCACATCTTCCCCAACAGCAGCAACAGTTCCTGCAATCTCATGGCCCATTACGTAATTGTCACCACAGTCCAATCCTTCATAAATAACGTGCAAATCAGAGTGACACAATCCAACAGCACCAATCTTCAACAACAACTGGCCAGATTTGGGCTTGCGCACTGGCAAATCATTCTTCAACGTGAGTCCATTTTGTTTAGTGTATACAAACCCGTATTGAGTAGATGGGATTGACATGTTGCGAATCAATGGAATTGATAAACTATGGGAAATTCTTGTAGTTGGTTTAATTGACTTCAATATTGAACCAGGTTTGAACATTTATATGGTCATGTATATATATGCATATGCCTAAACTTTCTTATCCTTTAAACTGAAATCTGACCCTTTATAGAATTCAGAATGGAATTTTATACCGAATTGTAATTGCCTCTCCTATTAGTGAAAAATTCGTCTGAAAATCCGTTTGATGATACATGAATTGTTTTATACTCTATCCCTTAGAATCCCACTTTGTACAAATGCTCAATTGTTGCAGTGAAGTGGAAATGCATCATCACGCCATCTGGTCGTCACGAAACTTCGTACATGCAGTGTATGTAAATTCTTGCGGAGTTTTGCGGAGGAGACGACCAAGGAAACACAAAAAAGGAACAAGGTTGTGGTGAATTCAACAGCAGCCAACTTTTGCAGAAACAGTAAGGCCAACCGTAGCAAGCATAACCTTTCATAACCTTGCTGATCGCGTTTACATTGCAAAGAGATCTTGAAGTATGTAGCTGCAAAGCGTAAGTGAAAAAAATCTAGACCTCAAAAATTTCGACTCACTCGCACATGGCGCACTTCTGTTTCCCACTAGCAACCCGCTAGTAGATGCGAGGCCAAGAAATACACTTGCAAGCTGTCCTGGATTGACTCCAGCCAAAGATCTGCATAAATCATACGACTTTATTCACAAGGTCAGCCAAAAATTTCAAGGGGAAAAGATCCTTAGAATTTTTTGTAGCTACCAAAATCGGCTCTAATGAAGCTAAGAGCTCGGTTTTCATCGCATTATTATATAGGTATGCAGCTTTGATTGCAGTTTTTAGTGTGCCTCTACTAATTCTGGCCCGGTAGGATGAGCAAATTGAGAATACATTGATCTTGGGGGTCGTCCTTTGTATTTACCTCTCTCCCACTGCCGCGCATTCCACCAACCAACCAACCAACCAAATTTTGCGAATTTGAAATTTCAAAAATGTTTAATGAAAAAAAAAAAAAAAAAAAAAACCATAAGCAGACTCTAGATATTGAACTTCTATTGAGTTGAGACTATACACTTTTCAAAACAATCCAATCACTACACATACAAACAATACACACACAACATGTTGGGTGAGTTCTTAATAGGTAGACACAAATGGGAAAACAAGGAAGAAACTCCACTACCAAACACCATACCGGAAGTGGACGAAGTAGGGGCAACATCAGCACCGTTATTATCAGCATCATATTACATTGGAGACAGGTGCAAGCCATACAATGATGACTTTATGTTATGTAAAGATGAACACAACGGAGGGACTATAGACTGTTTGAAAGAGGGAAGACGTGTGACCAGATGTGCTATATCGGTTTTGAAAGATTTGAACAAGTACTGTTTTGATGAATTCAAATTGCACTATGAATGCTTGGAACAAAACAACCAATACTTCAGCCGCTGTCGTGCTAGTGAAGGAGTTTTAAGCAAGTGTGTGTTTGATAATTTGAAGTTGACAAAGAAGATTCCTGGTGTTGAAGAACAAATACAAGACAAAAAGAGTCCTATATATGGACCTGACTCGAAAGATGTTAGACAAACAAAAGAGTTCTTAAAGAAGAATGAAGCTACTGCTGCTGCTGCTCCAGTAGCTGCTCCTGCTACAAGTAGCAGTTAGATCCAAAAAAAAAAAAGGGAAAAAATACATATTCGAGACATACATCAAGCAGAAACGAATTAATGGTTCACGTAGTCAGTCATCACTGGAAGGTATGGCATTGAGAGTGCACGACATATAGACTTGGATAATGATTTCAAACTGATGTTGCAAAACCTTTTCTCTTTGTAGATTAAAAATGGAGGCTTGCATCGTCGCCCATCAAGAACAACCTATTCGAGGGTTATTGACTTCGTTTTCGACGTTTAAGCTTCTATGATCTTTCCTCGAACTGCACAAACTGCAAAACCTGCACAACCTGCGCTCTCTCTCCGCTGGTCTGTAATTGCTTGCAATTGAAACTCTCACCAAATATTCCTTCATATTTTACTCCCAGTAAAAAAAAAAATAAACAATCCATTCAGCAAAAAATCATCGCAAAAGAGTTTAACAATCAAATCAATTCTATGTTTGGCGCAAGCAGTAATACAGGTGGGGGGTTATTCGGAGCATCGAATACTAATAACAGTGCCTCAAGTGGCGGATTATTTGGAAGTAAACCGGCTGCCTCGACCAACACTGGGTTTGGATTTGGACAATCAAACACCACCGGCCAACCAAACTCAACAGGAGGCATGTTTGGTCAATCACAAAACAACCCCCCCAATGCATCGTCAGGAGGAGGATTGTTTGGATCGAGTCAACAGAAACCGGCTCTGGGGGGAGGATTATTTGCTCAATCGAATAATTCAGCAACCATTGGTGGATTTGGCGCAAACAATAGCGGTTCAACATTTGGAAAGCCTGCGGGATCACTGACAAGCGGGGGAGGGTTATTTGGTGGAAATCAGCAACTGGGAACCAACACGGGCGGCCTCTTTGGTGGCAATCAACAATCACAGAATACTTCAGCGTCAGGAGGAGGTTTATTCGGCAATAACCAACAAAGTGCTAACACGGGTACTTCTGGTGGATTATTTGGAAACAAGCAGCAAAACACAGGCACTAGCGGTGGGTTGTTTGGGAGCACACAGCAAAACACAGGTGGTGGCGGTGGGTTGTTTGGGAGCACACAGCAAAACACAGGTGGTGGCGGTGGGTTGTTTGGGAGCACACAGCAAAACACAGGTGGTGGCGGTGGGTTGTTTGGGAGCACACAGCAAAACACAGGTGGTGGCGGTGGGTTGTTTGGGAGCACACAGCAAAACACAGGTGGTGGCGGTGGGTTGTTTGGGAGCACACAGCAAAACAACACAGGTGGTGGCATGCTTGGAGGAAACCAGCAATCGTCAACCTCGGGTGGACTTTTTGGAAACAAGCCAAATACATCAACAAGCGGTGGATTATTTGGATCCAACAATACTCAACAATCTGGCGGTCTTTTCGGCGCAGGCAATACAAACAGTACACAGGGAGGTGGCCTTCTTGGAGGCAGTAATACAGTCAGTGGTGGCTTGTTTGGGGGTCAGCCCCAACAACAATCAACACTCTTCTCCAACACCACGAACAACCAGCAACCATCCTTTAGCTGGAGCCAGCCACAACAAGTACAACCTGCTGTCAACAACATTACTACACTTGGAGGATTTGGCCAGAATGCAAACCAACCGCAGAATCCTAATCCCGCAGCATATACCCCAGCCGTAAATGATCAATTGGCCAAAGTCTACGAACAATGGGATCCAAATTCGCCAAAGTGTGCTTTAAAGACGCATCTCTATAACAAATTCAGCGATCAAGAGATGAATGTTTTGATGTCGCAGCCGCGACCATCCAATGAAACGCCAGAAGATTGGGACAAGGCTATGACTGAAAGACCGGGTCAGAATTTTTACCCCATAAAGATTACGTCTTATGATGAAGTTGCTCAAAGAATTGAAACTCAATTGGACTATGCCGCTAAAGAAAAAGTTGTATTGAACCAGATAAACGAGAGGCTAAATACCTTATCAGCAAAGCATGATTTGGAAAACACAACAAGAATTCTCAAGGCCAAGACAAGACATACGCAATTATCTCGAAGAGTTTTACGTTTGGCTACAGTATTGGCAATGCTCAAGTTGAAAGGGTATCCTCTACTTCCAGAAGAGGAGGAGATAGCTAAGCAGTTTGACATTTTAAGTACGAAATTGAATGACCCAAATAGCCCCATTGGGAAAGTGGGCGACATATTTGCCAAAATGGCCATACTCAAAGAGAGAGCAGAGGATATGAATGTTCAATTCGACAAGTCGATACATGCATTGAATGAATCGTTCGATGGTGGGGTGGTCGCCATTAAGGGCAAGTCCAAAGACGAGGCAAGTAGTGCAAAGGATGTTATTGAAAAGATTTCGCAGATTTTAGTGAAGCAACAAATGGGATTAAACTATTTGAATGAGGTATTGAGGAAGGATGAAGAAAAGGTGGAAAAGTTGGAAGCAAGTAGAAAGTAAAAGTTCAGAATGAATTTGATTCAAGTTGATTTAAAATGTATCGATGGTTTTTGTGAATCTCTATGTTTTGAAATTTGTGGAAATGCTGTACATCACTTCTGATTGCCGCTCGTAGGCTGAAACCTTTCACCTTGTCGTCGCATTGGGTTATGGATATCAATGGGTTATCCAATGAAGCCAACGACAAATCGTACTTCCCGGCGAGATCTAGGTTTCTTTCATGCAACTTGTGTGTAAATTGGATCTGACGTTCGTTATTGAGAAACTTTTCGTCGTTCTGCACATACAAGTACCTTGGTATTGCAATCAAATTCTCCAATTGTTTGACAAGTTTATCTCGAGCAGCAATATTTCGCGAATGCAGTGTGTTTATCTGATCAGGTTCGTCGCTCACTGATACAGGCAGAAACAAGCTCTTTGTATGTACCGGGTTAAATAGGATATCGAGTTGATAGCCATTTTCAATAATGTCCTCCAGGTTCAAATTTGTAGACTTTAAAAAGTCAACCGAGGCGAGCTTTCGCAAATTTTGAACAATGAATTGCAGCTCAGACGTGGTCTTGGGAGGTGGGACTACTTTGCATCTAAAGCCGACTGCATACTTGAAGTATTGTTCGAATCGTTTGGGAATTTTGTTCATAAAGCAGTGCGTGTAATTGAAATGATGGATGGGATTTTGAATGTTTTTTTTTGTTTTTTTTTTTTTTCCGCGATTTTGTTTCAACTCTCATATCTGTTATCAATCGATGAGGCATGAGTGGTGCTGGTATAACACTGACAATAAAACATAAACTATCAGTTTACTTGAACAAACCAGAGAATGATTCTTTGGCTCAGACGGTGATTGCACAGGTGAGAAGCAAGAGTTTTGATGATTTTACAAAGTTCACACAAATTATCGGCTTGAAGAATGATAACCATGCTAGAGATATTTATGACATTATACAGGATTCCAAAGACGATGAAGGGGTATCTGAACCGAAAAGAGTTGCTATAAGCTCCAAGAAACCTACGTTGAGCTTATCCCCTGGGGAAGAAGATGACTTTGATGGGTTCGTTAATCCGAATATCAAAGTACGATCCAAGAGTAACACACCGCAAACTAAATTCAAGAGATTGAAGAAGGAGGATACTGACAGGCTCAAAGAAACACCCCCTGCCAGCGAATTAGAATCAGAATTGAATGGGCCATCAAATATTAACAATCAACAAACCTCGCTTCATCGAAGTGAGGTAAAACTGCAATCATCTTGGAAAACCAGTATACCAAATCAAACCGTCCCGAAATCCTCAAACGAAGGTACTGGAGGATACTTCAACTCTTCAGGAGAGTACGTTGATTTCGATCATGCACCGGGAAACGACTTCAATCGCATTCCAATAATCAGCCAAGTATTGATCCCACCATTTCTTGATAGTGTGAAGGAGCATTTAACTTTGCAAATATCTGGAACTAGTATACGGGGAGCTGGCCCCACGGTAGATCCTGTGAAGGACTCTACTTCCGAGTTGGCGTCTATGGCAAAACAGGGGTCTTTGGTGGTGCAATCGAAGAAAGCAAAGCAAGAGCGGGCAAAGCAAGCCAAGGAGAAAACCGGAATAGCTACAACGGCAAAAGGAAATGACATCGAAGAGGAGCAAGAAGAATCAGAGCAGGGTACTGATTTTGCCGCAATTCAAAAGCAACGTAAAAGCTTACCGGCATATGCAGTAAAGGACGACGTAGTATCAACTATTCGCGACAACCAGGTCACAATTATCATTGGTGAAACGGGGTCTGGGAAAACAACACAACTAGCTCAATTCCTTTATGAACAAGGATTGGCCTCTACTAAAGGTGGTGAGCGGAAGATTATTGGGTGCACGCAACCAAGACGAGTTGCAGCCATGTCTGTGGCGAAACGAGTAAGCGAAGAAATGCAAGTCAAGTTGGGAGAAGAGGTTGGTTATTCAGTTAGGTTTGATGACAAGACCAGTCAGGAAAAGACAGTTGTCAAGTACATGACTGAGGGTATTTTATTGAGGGAGATTTTGGCCGATAGTACATTGAGCGAGTATAGTTGCATCATTATTGATGAGGCTCATGAACGGTCTCTCAACACCGATATCTTGCTCGGGTTGTTTAAAGGGTTGCTAGCCAAGAGGAGGGATTTGAAGTTAATTGTAACTTCAGCAACAATGAATGCAGATCGATTCACTAGATTCTTTGGCGCAGCTCCACAATTCACCATTCCTGGAAGAACTTTTCCCGTTGATATTTACTTCAACAAGAATGCCACCATGGACTACGTGGAAACAGCAGTCAAACAAATATTGTCAATCCATTTGAGTAAGGGAAGTAATGATGGAGGCACATTTGTTAATGATGGAGATATTCTTGTGTTTATGACTGGCCAAGAGGATATAGAAATAACGTGCGAACTATTACGCGAAAAGCTTGAAATGTTGGAAAACCCCCCACCTTTGGAGATCTTGCCCATTTACTCCACTATGCCACAGGAGTTACAAAAGCGGATATTCAACAAGTCAAGCAAATCAAAGAGGAAGGTGGTTGTTGCAACAAATATTGCTGAGACTTCATTGACTGTTGATGGAATCAAGTATGTTATTGACTGCGGGTTGGTCAAGGTGAAAGTTTACAACCCCAAATTGGGTATGGATACGTTACAAGTAGTTCCTATATCGTTTGCGAATGCCGAGCAAAGGAGTGGTAGAGCTGGAAGAACTGGTGCTGGAGTTGCTTACCGATTATACACTGAACGAGCTACTGATCCGCACAGTATGTATCAACAGCCCATCCCAGAGATCCAGAGGACCAACTTGAGCAACACCATGTTACTTTTGAAGTCATTAAATGTGCAAGACATCAACAAGTTTCCATTTTTGGATGGTCCTCCCAAGGATTTGCTCAATTGTTCGTTGTACGACTTATGGGCCATGGGGGCTTTGGACAATTTCGGTGAATTGACCAACCTTGGACGTGATATGATACAGTTCCCCATTGAGCCGACATTGTCCAAGTTGATCTTGTTGTCTGTTCAATTTCGTTGTTCAGAAGATATACTCACCATTGTGGCGATGTTGAGTGTTTCAAACATTTTCCAAAGGTCAAAAGAGAGGGCAAAAGAAGCAGATCTGGCGAGAGAGAGGTTTCTTGTTGCAGAGTCAGACCATTTGACATTACTCAATGTTTACACACAATGGGAGACGAATATGAATAAGTTTGGAAATAGTTGGAATAGAATCAATGAGTGGTGTGATCGCAACTTTCTCCAGTATAAATCTTTGTATCGAGCAAGAGAGATACGAAGGCAATTGGCATTGATAATGCAAAAGAGGAAACTTCCGTTTTATAGAGCCACAAACGATGACGATATTAGAAGATGCTTGTGTGCTGCATTTTATCATCAACTGGCTAAACTAGTCAAAATGGGGGTCAATGGGACTCCCGAGTTTGTCAACTTACGTCACAATTATATGAAAATGTATCTCCATCCCACGAGTAGCTTGGTGAATAGCAACTTGAGTCTGAATTTTGTCATCTATCATGATTTGATATTGACGTCGAAGGAGTACATGAATTATGTGACTTGTGTTGATCCCATGTGGCTACTAGAATATGGTTTTGTTTTCTACAGCGTTCCACAAACATCTCGAGATAAATTGGTGGATGGTGTTGGAACAAATGCAAGGGAAGTGTTTGAACGGCAACTTGAACAAGATCGAAGATTGTATGAGGAAAAGAATGCCAAATTACACAGCACAGAGACTAGAGGATCTTCAACTACAAGCAGAAAAAGCTTACTCTTTCGGAAACGTAAGAGATTGTAAACTTTTTTTTTTTTTTTATTACCATTTGATGCAGATGTACTTTTCTATATTACCTCCCCAATTCATTATCATTAAAACTCGTAACCTTTTGTGTTTTATTGCAAAACAATATTGTCAATCAATCTAGCCTTTTCATCGCTATTTTCTTTTGGTACTTTGACAGCACAGGAAACTATAGCTCCCATTCCAGGCTCGACGGTATCAAGGTCAGTCAATAGGTCAGGATGACTGACTGCCACATATTCAATATCGAAATCGGGATCACTTACAAGACCCTTCTTGATCTCTGCAACTATGTCGTTTGCCTTAACCTCTTTCATCTTTTGTCTTTTCTCATTGTAAAATGCCTCACCACTTTTCAATGCTTTGTAAATGATAGAACTGCGATCTTTCATTTCTTTTGATAAGTATTCGTTTCTTGACGACATTGCCAAACCATTAGCTTCACGGGAGGTGGGCATAACTCGCACTTGAGTAGGAATGTGCAAGTCCTTCACCAAGTTTTTGATAACCACACATTGCTGGGCATCCTTTTGACCAAAATAGACTCTAGTCGGTTGAACAATGTTCAACAATTTGGTTACAACTGTAGCAACTCCTCTGAAAAATTGTGGTCTCGTGACCCCTTCAAGTTGTTCACTCGATCCATGCACAGTCACAAATGTACCACGCTGGTTTTCAACGTCAAGTGTGATACCACTAGGGTACATCTCGGTAACTTTGGGCACAAAAACAGCATCGACGGATTTGCTCTGGAATTGCTCTTCCAATATCTCCAAATCACGATCCAAACTTCTGGGGTATCTGTCTAAATCTTCAGTGGGACCAAATTGAGAAGGGTTAACAAATATGGAAACTATGGTCTTGTCGTTTTCTTGTAACGACTGGGACACTAATGAACAGTGACCTGCATGTAGAGCACCCATCGTGGGAACAAAGCCAACCGACTGATTATTCAAAAAGAACTGGGCTCTCCATTGTCTTACCTGCTGCACAGTCCTGAGTATTTGAATTTTGCTAGATGTCATGGACAAAAAGAGAAGCAAATGTGAAGGGAGGAAAGGGAAGGGGGGGTACGGCGGAAAACTTTCAGGTAGTATGCTGAATCAGATCAGATTGAGGTTGAAAATTTTCAGAGGTCTGATTTTTTTGCAATTTTTCAGATGACGCACATTTCGCTCTTTCTCTTTGAATTTATTTCTTTTTCTCTTTCTCTTTCTCGGTTTGTTTTAAATCCGCACAACTATGCGCTGTTAGGTTGTGGGATGTGTGTCCGAGGTAGTTTGGAGGAGAAGGGTAAAGGGCCGAAAGTTATCAAAGAATCGATCACATTCATTAGGCAGCTTCATTGGCCCATGTTAGTTTCCCACTCTTCTGCTCAATTCTACAAAAAATTGCGAATAGTGAGGATACAATTTCTCGGAGTCGGTCCCGCGCTTCAAAGTTTGTATTGTTCAAGCAGTGCGGGGTTTTCTTGTCTCAACCCCTCGCACGGGTTTGTCACCGACGCTAAAGTAATCAAATGCCACAAATTTTCATATTGAACTCTTTCATCGCCGATTACGGGTACACTCCTCCCACAAGACCCTAAATACAGCCACGTTTATAAAGAAACCACTATTCCCACTGATATTGATGAAAAACATTCACACACATACACGTCCCCCCCCCCCCCCCCCCCCAAAAAAAAAAAAAAAGAAAATAAGAAAAGAAAAAGGCTTAAGCAAGATTAGGTAACAAAAACAGCAAACTCACCTCCTTTGAAGGTCTAGCGGATTTATAAAAACTATGTTGGACCAAGTCTGCGGCAAGTCTATTGTGTCGGTATAGTCAAGCTATGTCCTTGTGCATGTCATGAAGATACGAGTGTGGACAAAATTTGGTGTATTCAATTCCCATACTCGTGGTGATCCAATGATTTCCCCACTGGAACATTTTCTTTTTTTTGTTTTTTTTTTTTTTTTTGGTCGGAGAAAATACAACCGCCTCACAAAACGAAAGATCCTCAACATAACCCCGAGCGTGTTTAAGGTTTTGTGTGAGTAGAGTAACTTTGTTTTCCCACTACTATCCTTTTCAACACTACGGCACTATCAATGCTGGGATAACACCCGTTTTTAACCAATACTGAAATCTAAAATTCTTTTTTTTTTGTTTTTTTTTTTGGAGGAAGTTTTCGACAATCGTCGTTGCTCGACAACTACATCTGAAAAAAAAAAAAAACTTTGGGCAATCGTGGGGTTGGCTACCTTCCAGCAAGAGTTTGGCAAAAATGGTTCGATATATTCCCAACATAAGGTTGTTCTTGTCACACTGGACTTGAAATTTGCTTAATTGTGTTGTAGATTTTCGGTCTTTGATCCCGGTCTCCCCCACTCACACCACTGTGTTTCGTTGTGCGTTTGTGGTGATTTGACTACGGACAAACGTTTTTCCCTAATCTCGGGATAATTGTCATTTGGTACAACTGTAACGGGTTAATTATACGATTCACTGAGGCAGAAGTCACAATGAAATATTGATTCCGCCGTTGGTCGTATTGAAGTGGTGATTTTTCGTTGAGTAATTGGTCAATATTGGGGGTTCAGTTATTGAGAGGTCGAGTGCTCCATTGGTCTATTATAGGAGTAGCTAAAGACGGGTGCATTTTTGCGATAAGCAGCATGATTAGGTAACAACCAAAGGTGCTACAATATGAATTACTTGAATATAAAGTTACATCTGAAACAAGCTGCAGCTTCAACAACCTACATTAAAGATCAGTCTCAGTAGGCAATTATAGGCCACAGCTAGCAAATATATAGCAAAAATACAAAACAATAAATCCTCCCAACCCATAGTAAAACAAAAAACTCACCAAGCATCAACTGGCAATACGTATCGCCAAGAATCAACTCTCTACTACCCACTTATCGCTACAGGCTCCCCCTTTTTCAAATGCTCGAGTGCTGTTTTGTCCAAATCTCCAGAATTTCCACAAATACCGCATTTTAACCTCTTGGAGTAATAGAATGGGAGGACGGGGATAAAGAAAAGCGTGACCGTGTTGATTGTACGAATGGCATGTGCACTTTGGTTATGGCAACGACCACAATAGCATGAAACATTGCCTACATCTGGCAATTGTTTGTTGAATTCCTTGACTAAATGATTGTTGTTAGTACAGACATCTTGAAGCTTGTGATGGTTCTAATTTGAAACGGAAATGGCTGATCTTGTGGGCTGGAAAGGACACGTTGTGAGTCGAGACTAACGGCTCCTCTGCATGCAATAGCGATATTCCACCTTAATCACATATCCAGCCAAATCTAGCAACTCTAGAATCCAACTCGAAACTCATCTTTGTTAAGAGACTTGACACATACACCCAATAAGGAAGAAGCAAAAGTCCATCTTTGATAGCTTATCTTATATATTGAGGCAATGCAGGACTCAAAGGAATAATATTTGCTATTCTAAAGTTGTGAAAGCACGAGACGTAGTTGTGAGATAGTATGATGAGGAAATCGGTTTATCACCACTGTGTATAGTACGCTGTTGGAAACTGACTGTGCTTGTGTGTGGGATATTAAGTTGTGTAATAGTATCAAGTACTGGAATGATAGTGTGTCTATCCTTGCTGGTGTACCAAAATAATTATGAAATTTCCAAGGTCCCAAAACAAAATACCACTTCAGCCACTTTCTTTAGTTTTTTTTGTTCAAGTGGTACAAAATGTCTCTCTCATTTTCTATGACGTCTTTCAAATTCTTATGGCGTATTTTTATTTTTATTTTAATTTTTATTTTTATTTTTATTTTAGGTGTTACGATTGCTTTTTGCTGCTTAAATGGGATTTTAGTAACAGATATCTTCACCACTCGCTATGCTAGCTTCAAGTTAATACTCATAGACTCAACCGCTGACGCTAATGACTATACCTTGACATAGAATGGAGTTTGACTTTTAAAAGGAGTATCTGAAACTACTCAAATTAAACTCGTTTTGTAGGATTGCCATTTAACTATGTACTTGGTAGCGTATCTGTGTCATGCTTCACCCACTATGAGGGAGTGCTTTGTACTAGGTATCGAACTTCTCGAATTCGCAGTAACGCTGCTGCAATAATATGGAGTCAAGTTATTTCTATAATCAAGGCTAGCGTCAGTATATCTCTACGAATGGATTTTGTACTTGGTAGAATTTTACACTTGGTACATTTTGCAATCATTTCCAAGCAAATTACTTAACTAACTTCGAACTCAGAATAAGCTTCATCTGCGTAAATGGAAGGTAAACCTGTTACAGGATAGACAAACATACCACTCAATTTCCTACATTCCTAAATAAGCAGTTGTGTGTATGGTGGCATTCACCATCTGTTGTTCGAAATACAAGGTAAATGAAAAAGGTCGTGTATTTTGTCCAACTATGTTTTGTCGCAATTCTTTTTATCTTCTCTAGATTCGTCCACCGCGTTGGTACACGGCACAGTACAAGTCCATCCTATACTACTGATAGAGTCAATTTGCACCTTCTACGGTAACCTGGGCATTTACATTGTATTTTCGTACATTTCCAACTTCAGAGTAGAAACTCCCTCCTTCAACCACTGGGATGAAGTTCTCACACTCGATACAATTTAATGCTGTCCCTGAGTGGTCATCAAAGTACATCGCATACACGACTTTGAAAAAGTTGATATATTCTTTGCAAAGAGACAGTTTGAGAAGAAACTACGCCAACTTTGATGATACTGCAGATTTAGAGGAGAACGCGCATTTAGTGGGTGAGCATTATTCAAGTACAGCACATTTAGATGATGATGATGATGATGATAGTAATCCTGCCAGAGTATTTGAAGCAGCATTAAATGCTGAATTGAAAAAAATTGACACATTCTACAAGCAGCAAGAGCAATTCTTGTTTAGGAGCATTGATGACTTGGTGTATGACATTGAAGTATTTGAACAAGAAATTGCAGAAAATTTGCAAGACAAGGGGAATAAAAAGTTCAAATCGAGATTCGACCAAGCAAGACGGTTCTCAGCTACTTCTCAAGATAATTATATAACCAACACCACCGACCCTGATACGGAGTTTACTCAAGGTGAAGGTGAAGACGACGATGACGACGAGGATGGAGTCGACGCTCAAGAAGAGAATTATATCGAAGAGTTGGAGAGAGATCGTATTCTTGGCCCTCAAGCAAGAGGAAGACAAGTTAAACGTATGGGGTCCACACCTATTATTCCACGAGGTGGATCAAACGGCCATGACCTACACCGTACAAAGTCAATTGATGACTACTTACAGTCACCCAAATCACAAAACTTGTGGAACGAATTGACAAATGTCACATCTACTGAAAACCGATTACCACCGCAATTGCTCCTACTTACCGAAAGTCGTATTATACTTAGAAAAAGAACAATCGGGTTATACACTACATTATCAGAGTTGAAGTCGTACATTGAATTGAATCAAACTGGATTCAAAAAGGCTTTAAAGAAATTTGACAAGTCTTTGAACACCAATATCAAGGAATCATACTTGGAATCATTGCCCGAAAATTCCTACATATTCAAAAGGGCAACTATACAAAAGGTCAATGAAAGATTGGAATCGTTAATCAAATTGTATGCATTGATTTGTAACCATGGCGACGATTTTGAAACTGCTAGACAAGAATTATCAATTCATTTACGAGAACATGTTGTTTGGGAAAGAAACACCGTTTGGAGAGATATGATTGGATTGGAAAGAAAGACCTATGCAGCCAATTCAAAGTTGGTGGATAGAGTAGAAGGTGCCTTGAGTGATAAAGAAACCGAGTTAAAAGCAAGTGGTGGAAGATTGAGCTCATTCAATATATCAATACGGAACCCCGTACTTGTGAAATTGTTTGTCATTGTGTCAGTTACTCTCATCTTGCTCAATGTGTCGCCATTTGATGATGTTGCGCAAAAGAATTGTTTTGCCATGTTGGTTTGTGCGTCTTTACTATGGGCTACTGAAGCTATTCCATTGTTTGTTACGTCCTTGTTGATTCCGTTGTTGATTGTGTTTCTCAATGTGATTAAGAATGATGACGGATCCATCATGGATTCGATCGATGCATCCAAGTATATCTTGAGCACAATGTGGAATTCAGTCATATTGTTGTTGTTGGGTGGATTTACTTTAGCAGCGGCATTGTCAAAGTACCATATTGCCAAATTGATATCCACCTGGATCTTGTCTAAAGCTGGAACTAATCCATCAGTTGTATTGTTAACCATTATGGGAGTTGCATTAATCGCGTCAGCTTTCTTGTCGAACGTTGCGGCGCCTGTCATGTGTTTGAGTTTGATTACACCACTCACCCGTACCTTGCCCAAGGGATCTCAATTCATCAACGCTTTGATCTTGGGCATTGCATTGGCTTCCAATGTAGGAGGAATGGCCTCACCCATAGCTTCACCACAAAACATCATTGCTATTGGCGCCATTGAACCACAACCATCGTGGGGCCAGTGGTTTGTCATCTCGATTCCCGTTTGTGTATTGACATTGTTGTTGATTTGGATGTTTTTGTTGATCACATTCAATTGCAATTCCAAAAACACACATTTAGTACCAATTAGGATGATTGATGATAAGTTCTCAGGTATCCAGTGGTATATCTCAGTAGTATCCGTGGGAACTATCTTGTTGTGGTGTTTTGCATCGAAATTGACTGGGATTTTTGGAGAAATGGGTATAATCTCATTGATTCCAATGATCTTGTTTTTCGGTTCTGGCTTATTGACCACTGAAGATTTCAACAATTATCCATGGAACATTGTTGTGTTGGCCATGGGTGGTACTGCTTTGGGTAAAGCAGTAGCATCATCTGGGTTATTGAATACCATCGCAATCGAAATACAAAGACAAGTCGAAGGCTTCTCGTTGTTTGGTGTCACCCTCACATTTGGATTATTGATTTTGATTATGGCAACTTTTGTGTCTCACACAGTAGCAGCATTGATCATTATTCCATTGGTGCAAGAAATTGGAAATAATATGCCGGAGCCCCACCCGAGATTGTTGATTATGGCCAGTGCATTGTTGTGTTCTGCAGCTATGGGTTTACCTACCTCTGGGTTCCCCAATGTTACTGCTATTTGTATGACTGATGAATTTGGTAAGCCATATTTGACAGTCAGTACATTTATAACCAGGGGTGTGCCCAGTTCATTGATTGCATACGGGATAATCGTTACGATCGGGTACGCCACGATGAAGATTATAAACTTTTGAACAGGGGGAGCGGGAGAGGGAGAGTCACATAGCGGCATATATAGTAAGCTGTGTAGTGTTTAGTACTACGAAGATAATGCATAAAAGACTTGTTAGCGTTTGCCAGCATTTGCCAAACCGTAGTTATTGATATTCTCAGGGGTGCATCTAGCTGCTTTGTGTATGAGGATGCACCTTATTCGTGAATGTGACACTGAATTTGCGACACACTTTTTGACTGAGAAAAAAATTACCTCACTAAATGACATCATTGTATTTTTAAATGTGAGTGATGTCCTTGTTCCTCAAATTCTTCAATCCCTAGGCATCGCAAACCGTTTTGACAATACAGAAGGAAGCCAAAGGTGAGCGCTTACCCAGTGTACCCGTTTGTACGCACAAAGGGAAGAAGGATAGGAAAGAGGGGTCTCATCTAATCTCCGAGATCTGACTAAAAAAATGTTTCGGCTTTAGTTCCGAGCGAACAAATTCTCGCACGCAACACATGTCACAAATTTCTTTTTTTCTCTTCTTTTTCTGGTCTTGTTTTCTGGCGTTTAAATTTTAGCTTTTACTAATTCCTTTTTGTTGGCACTCTAAAAAGAGATTATATAGGGAGAGTCATCTATTCACTACCCCCTCCCCCTCCCCCCATTGAATGGATAATCTTGTATTGCAACTAAAACAACTCATTACTAATCAAGAATTCATCAGTTCAACCTCCACAAATCTTCAATCGCAGCAGCAGCAGCAACTTACCCCATCCATTGTCCTCCACAACCCTATCTTCAGGTACATACCCCAGCCATTAACCAACTACTGGTTTAACAAGACCCCACAACAGAGGAGCTCACTTCTATTGAAAATACTCCTTACAACCACTCTTATATTATACATTGCTGCACCATCACTCCCAATATTCAGCAGCAATAGCAACTCGAAAATGTTTACCAAACGCCCAGACAAACACACAACCGGATTGATCAACTTGAGAAATGACTGTTTTGCCAACTCTTCTTTACAAGCATACTCTGCATTACCTTCATTGACAGAGTATCTCAACAGATTTATCACTAGTTTCAACCAACTATTTGAATTCATCAAGTCTCACAACATCAATATCGATGAATTGATCAAGTTGAGAACAGAACATCACAAGTCATTGCAAAGCGGCAAATTCAAAGCATCAAATCAAAAATTCGATATCCCCTTACATATAGCATTGGCTTCAATGGTTAAGAAATTGCAAGAAACTCAAATGACATCAAAGACGATTTCAGTTTGGACTTTTCTACATGAATTGGAAAAGATATTCAATGCCAAAATATCAAGAAGTCAACATGATGCTCAAGAGTTGACTCAATTGATTAATGAAACTTTGGAGAATGAGAATTTGAAATTGAAAAGTTTCCACAAGTTTATTACTTTGCATTTACACCAAGTCGTTCCCAAGGGTGGCCAGCCATCGCCTCAGGACTACACTGTCTTGGAACAAATATCCGTTCCTGAATTCCCGTTTGATGGATTAATCTTGAGCCAAATGAGATGTTTGACATGCCATGGTGTTTCGAAACCAATCTTTACTCCATTCGTCATGTTGACATTGCATTTACCTTCACAGCCACTGGTAAAATTGGAAACTTTATTGGAAGAGAATGAGAGCGAAACTATTGAAGGATACCAATGTGTTAAATGCAGATTGGACAAAATTGTAGCCAACGAGCATGCATATGCTGAATCTCATAATGGAGAAGCAAGACCCGTTTCTTCGCCTCAAGAAGGACAGTTTTTGCAACAGATCAATGACTTGGATAAGAATCCACAATTGTGTATCAATGAGGATTTGCCAGAACCATTGGGGGATTTCATCAAGTCCTATAACGTCAATGGAATTGACATTTCTAAAGTCACTTCAACTGTTGCGAAAAAGTCACAAATTCTAAAACCACCCAAGATCTTTGGTTTCCACTTGTCGAGATCAGCATTTGATGGACAGTCGGTTACGAGAAATTCGTGTCGTGTTGAGTTTAAAGATACATTGACATTGTCAATTGGGAAAGAGTATGTCGAGCGATTGAAATATTTCCAGTCAATTGTTCAAGATGATGAAGAGAAATTGTTGAATAAGCTCACGTCCTCGGTCTTAACCACTGATGAAAATGATATGGAGGATGAAGATGTTCAACGCGGTGATTTTGAAGAAAAAGGTCCTGCTGATGAAGATGAGGAAGAAGTTTTGACTGATGATGGGAAAACTACTGATAACGGCACCACGGAAGATGACGATGACGACGACGATGACGACGACGATGACGATGACGATGAAGCGGACGAAAATTCAGTCACAAGTGCAGATTCCGCCGCTGAAACCATGACAACTGCGACCACATTGAGAACTGGTGAAACACCTGTCCCTGTTCACCAATCCATCAATTCGGCACCCATGTCAGAACAACAAACGGAAAAATTGAGCCAACATTTCAGAAAGTTCAAATTCAACGATAATGATATCTACAAGTACCGCTTACGAGCAGTGATTAAGCACTTGGGGTCCCATACCCAAGGACATTATGAATGTTTCAAACACAAACCTCTCTACGTCAAGAACAAGGAAGGAAACATTTTCAAATTGTCACCCGAAATCATGGATTTGTCAGGAAACATTCACTGTGAAGCGACTCCCGTTGATTCTGTACCACAAGAAGATGTCAATGACCTCGCTTCCAGCAATGATGCGTCAACATCGTCCCCATCATCATTTTCACTTGGTCGAAAAGTATCATTACGGAAACTGAGCCGGTCAGTCAGTGGTGGATCGGATAAAGACGATGATGGATTACGATCGAAATTTTCAAATCTTATGGGTAGACGACCATCCGTCATCCAAGCCAACCCTAAGAACGTTGAGGAAATTTTGCAAACTGGGTTGCACACACCAGCGGAGATCTTGGTTGATGACCCAATGAAGAGCAACGCTCTCAATAGTAACAACTTTGAAGATGCATTTGCGCAACATAATCTCAAGGAGGAGCAGCAACAGAAACAGCAACAGCAACAGCAACAGCAACAGCAACAGCAACAGCAACAGCAACAGCAACAGCAACAGCAGGTGCAGGGTAGAGCATTGCCACACAATAAAGGAGCTTCATCGTCTAATCGCCACCACCCCTTATCTCAGGAAGTCAATGGTGATGAAGTAGGCAACTTGAATGCATCCGCATCGAAACCCACAACTGCCGAGTCGCCGCAAAAGAAGGTGAAGATGAAAAAGATTAGTTCGTTGATTTCAAATCCATACTGGAGAATCAGTGATGGTCAGGTCAGTGAAGTTTCCACTCGCTCTGTCTTGGCTGAAGAAACGTCCGTTTACATTTTGTACTATGAAAGAGTTGATAGAAGACAAATTAAGCGATCACATCGCAATTAGAGTATTTAGAGCTTTTTAGAAAATACATAATGCAAAACAGCACACAATGTTTTCCCAATTAAACATTAAAACCTCTCATTAATTCGTCTCTAAATAATTATAAACTAGTTGTTTCGATTCTCTATCAAACAACTGAACTTCCAAGAAATAAAAATTGACAATGTCAGAAATGGCACCACCATCAGCGTTGCCCAAAACTCTATTAGTTAAAATTGACAACAAATCCGATTTGGTCAACTTCAACAATGTAATAACTTGTAAAAACTGTTGCACGGGTAAAACACAACCTAAGCCCAAGACTTTATAAAATTTGATGAAAAGCATAAATCTATTGAGGATTGATTTGGCCGGTGCATGAGGCACTGCATCAATCATCATTTGCAATATGATTGAAACAAGCTGAGATTTAGATTCAATTGGATTTGTATCAACCATGTTCTTCATTTGTTGAAAATTGCCGCATGCGAGTATTGCACTAGCCATGTGATTGAGGGATACAAATTTAGAATTTGTGTAATCAAATTTGCTCTGTTGTAAAGAGTTCAAAAACTTGACATAGGATAGCCTCTCGATGATATTTGGAGAACTAGACTTGTATTCATTGGCCAAAATATCACTGGCAACGATACCAGACCTTATGGCATGCTTGATTTGCAATTCAATAAACTTGGGGTTGTTACGCGAAACAGCACATTCTTCTAAAAGTTTAGCAAAATCGTGCATGTCGGTCTCGTAGGCAGCTTCAAGTGCAAACAATCGAATCTCTTCAGACTTGGCATCAACGAGTGTACAACACTTCCACAACACATCAAAACGTCCTTGTTGACTCAAGTAGTTGAAGTAAGAAAGTACCCAGTTGACATCTGGGTTTTTCAGGTACGCCAATTCAAAATCAAACTGTACTGTATCGATGTGAGTGCTAGATTGGAACAAGTTGCTCAACGAGCAGCTATTGAATACGTTTTCGCGACAGTAAAACTCCAAGATCTCCTGGTTGACCAATGCATCATTATACGCAACCAACCTCCCTAACAAAGATAATTTTAACTCCTCTTCACAATCCGTCATCCAAATCCTATCCAACATAGAAGCGACATCAATCCTGGAAATGTACTCATTGATGAAATTTTGGTTAATGAGGGCGTTCCAAGTTTTGAAGTCAAATGTGAAACCCTTCTCGAACAGATCAATAAATGTGGTGGCTCCTTTGGTGTAATTCACGTTCAACAAATAGCTCAAATCTTGATCAAAAGAAGGCCTTGCAACCTCAGTCGCTTCCACTCGAGGAATATTCAAGAAACCACAAGCTATTTCAATGGCAGTCGTTGTGGTGCTCAAGGTTCCAACAATTTCAGCAAAATGTGCCTTCAATTCGGCGCTCAACACCATGACATCTTCAGTCAACTGGATATAATGGTTGCCTGCATCCTCAAACTGATTGATCAAGTGTGCTTCAAGGTCTGCAACTTTGACCAAAGTTTGTTCCTCAGTACCTGAATACAATAACAAATGACGAGCAATGATATTAAGACCATAAAGATTATCCGATTGAAGATCAAAATTCTCAACACATTTGAATGCCAATGGCGAGCTCATGAGTAGTTGCACATTGTAGTTGGCAATGCTAGACACTGCCATTTCATTGTTTGCCAATTCAAATGGAGTCGAAATGGTCAAATATTTGACAAACTCAGACACAAAATCATTGAGGTGCTTCGACGAATGATAATGTTTTGCTTGAGCTGATATCACTTGATAAAGCAACCCCAAATAGTACTGATTGAAAAATTCTCCTTGCGATTTGCTATTAGTCACTCCATTGTTCAAATAGTCCAAAACCATACGGAACACCTGATGATCTCCAATCAAGTGCTCCTTCAAAATAATCTCCTTAAGTAGTTGAAAAACTCTCTCATGGTCACCTTTGCAAATAGCAAGCTTTAAAAGAGCATCACGGCACGACAATCCATTTACGACTTTCATCATGTCTATAGTCGAGGTTTGTTGAAAGTCTTTTCTCAAAGCCACGCGGTTATACAACAGCCACATATCGTCATATCCTTCAGGATCTTCCTGCAATTTGACAATCATGTAATTGTAAAATGATACGGGCAATTCAGGCAAGTATGCCACTTGTTGAAACTTTTGCAACAATTGATAACATTCAACCACACCCACCTTATTGGCGTACACTTTCAAGAATGCAGCAATTAAGTCGCTCACTTGCTTTTTGGACGGTTTGGTACTAAATTGCAACGACTCTTTATAGTCGATTAGAATATTGTCCAACAATTGACTCGCATTGCCAAGTTGGTTGTTGCTAACTAACGCAGTCATCATGGACTCATAAACTGCAAATTCATCAACCTCATTCAAGTCTCTAATCTTGCTGTACGTTTGTGAAATAGTTTCATACGCCTCTTGCTCATTATACGATTTAGATTGCGGCAAGAATGCAGAAAACTCCAACACATTGAGGTAGTACTTTGAGTCAGTAGAGTATAGTGTGGATAACAATTGCTTGAATGATGTAATAATCAGTTCACTCACAAGGTCTGGATACAATTTAGACAATGTGACAATCTTATCAAAAACACTGCTAAACTGGACATGTTTAGGTGACGATTCAACCAATTCAAATGCAACTTGAGCAAACTCCTTAGCTTTTGTTGAAGTCTCCTTGAATTCAATGTAATTTGAACAAGAAACAGATGAACACTTTATCGTACTATCCAACATTGCATTCACAACCAATTTGTACGTTTCTTGATTAGGTTTCAAGTTTGCGTACAAAATGTCCTGATACACAGTGAGTAAATTGGTCAATTTTCTCTCTATTGCACCGATGTCAGCTTCATTGTCGACAGGCCTGTCAATAATCGATTTCAAAACGATATTGTAAAGCTCCACCGTTGGTAATGTCAATTCATTGCGTTTGATAGCTTGGTATAATGGGTATATCACGTTTAGTTTTGTTTCATCCGTGCGGCTCTCAAATGCTTCGGTTATGTTGGCAACTTGCGTTTGTAGGAAGCTGCTCTCAAAAGGTTCTTCCGCTTGATCATGCTTAGTAACGGGTGTCGTTTGAAAAGATTTGGTTAGTTGTTGATATTGGGAGCCAGAAATAGTGGTGAATGACCTTTTTGAAATTCCTATCGAAAACACATCACCATTTATGGGAGATGTGGCCAATCTCAGAGAAGAAGAAACCCCCGTGGAGTGGAAATTTGACCCCGAGTTTAGGAAATAGCCAGTTGGCTTGACATAGCACGATGTAGCCAATCGGTATGTAGCTGTTTTCAAGTTGTCCAAACCAACTTGTGTATCCACAATAGCTTTGGAAATTATGAATTTAGCTGCAATCCCTAAAAGCAAAAGTTTGACATGAAACAACCTTCTGAAGTGTTTGTGTGATCGGTGGTGGTTCCACCTACGTCCCTTGCAGCCACTTGACCAACGGTAATTTTGGTGATGGTGATAATGATAACCGTTATGGTGCTTGCATGCACTCATAAACATACATCGTTTGTATTTAGTTCTATCACCTTGTTCCCATTGATTGGTCATATATCGTCTGGTATACTCTTCATATGCCTCTTGACGATCTTTTCTCTCACATTCATGATTGTACATGGAGTAATACAAACCATAATGGCCATCGGCTATACCAAGAAAAGGTGTTGATTGACTGGTGGATCCAGTCTCTGCTTTTGACCACCATCGGGCTCTCTCAAAAAATTCATGACGTTTCAGAAGCCCCTGGTAGTAATAACTGGTGTTCAAATAAGGGAAAGATGCCTGGAAAAATGGTTGGCGATAACGACGGTTTGAATGGTGTACTCGTGCTTGGCGAAGTCTGGTCGATAGCCTAGCTAGCCGTATAAACGAAGGAAGTACCATTGTGCTTTAAATATATCTAAGGTCCAGCAATCTAAATTGAGGCAAAATGGATAATATGTCTGTAAGAAGTCCTAATGCAGTTTGTTGTTATTTTGGTTGGTGGTTGAAGATCATAAGGATTTCTATTTTTGCAACAACGAACAGCAGCAGTAGCAGGTCAAATAAGAATATGTGTGGTATCTAGTGGTTGACTTTGTAAATGCAGCGAAATATAACAGACAGTGGAACGGATGGTTGTTGTGGAAAAGACTCTCCCTTTCTTGAAATAAGTATATATGTGTTGTCTATAAATCTATAGATATGACTGATTGGCTAAAAATGGAATGATTACTTTCTATTGCAGAAATAAAGAGAAACAGAGAGACGTAAAAACAATTTAATACAAAAAACAAAATTTAGAAAAAATAAAAAAAATAAAAAAAATAAAAAAATAACGAAAAAAAATTTTCTTTTTTTTTTTTTTTCATATTCTTCTTCCTGCATACAGTGCGTGCTTTACAAAATACGGAGTTAGGAGGAAATCGTGGATTCAATCAATAGCCCACTAACCATTGGAGCAGGAACCAATTGAAGCAGAGAAGTAAAGCTACTTAACCTTAGAAACACCTCATTATTGACTCCTTATCTACATCCGCAGTCTTGAGCTCAAAAGTACTGCAATTTGAGAAAAATTAAAAAATAAAAAAAAATATAATGTACCCTACTCTCCGTTTAAAATTCTCGCCGTGTGATTGGTTCAATCAACTGCGATTCGCAGCCGAAGGGACATATACGGAGTTTAGAATCCGCACTACTCGGCCTAACTACCCAAAACAGAAACATGACAAATTCATTCTTCTATGTAAAAGAGTCCTTATGTAACCGTGCAATTTACAATAGAACCAACACGCGTTCAGTGCTCTATCAATGATAATTCCAAAGCACGTCTCAACTCTTCATCAACCTCATCATCGTCTTGCGTTTGATGTATCACTCTGTCTTGTGATTGAAAGCAGCCATTGTCATCACCAGTTTTTCCTGCCGAAAGTTCCAAGGCCAACGCCAAGTCATTATCTGGACGACTGCTTCCATTGATATGCACCTCCATATCTGTTTGACTTGAGTTATTGCTATACATGTTTTCGCTCATGGCCAAAGCAACTCTCATTTCCTCTTCCTCGTCATCAAATTCGGTCCCATTGTATCGATCAAACAACTCCTCAGTTTTGTTTTGTACGTATACCTGTCGATGGTACTCGTCCATGCCATCTCTTATCTTCTTCTTGGACTCGTGCTTGCCATGAGATCCCATATTAACGTGCTTTGCTTTCCTCGAACCAACACCAGGTCGTTTACTATTTATCTTTCCAACTTCGAAATATTGAATCACATCTCCACACACTATTACACCATTGGTATCTTCTTGGTCAAAGTTGAGTTGTACCAATTCCACCAGTTTGGGGTAATGCTGCATGTGGTCGAATCGCTTGGGAAACTTGATTGAAACTTCCCTCAAAAACTTTCCAGTAAAGACATCATAAATGCATGTCAATCCGTTGTATCCCGCCACTGCAACAACAGACGCATTCAATGCAAAAGTTGAAACACCAAGTAAGTGGCCATTCAATACTGCATTGTGTATTCGACCCAGAATCTTCTTATGATTCAATTCGGGGGAAAGTCGTAGCTGTGGTTCAATCTTTTGCGATGACACCTCACGGACATTCCAAACAATAATGCTTCCGTCACTTAGTAGATTCCCACAAAGTAACCCATCACCACCAACGACTGCATTCGAGTTCACATTCAGCAAACTCCGTTTATCTGCCGTTTGAAGTTGCGTCAGAACAACAACTGCATCTTCAAGATCTAGTCTTCGTACTCCAGTGCAGTAGAAGTCATAAACCCGAACACTCCTGTCACGACATATAATGATGCTTTGTCGACCAAAATCAACATCTAAGGAGTTTTTCAGGTGAACGAGTTGCTCAATATGCATTGCTTCTTCGTCGCACATGGGACTATCCAAATGCGCATGTCCCAAAATCTCCAAATTTTCAAATCTCAAAACATAGACCGATGCAGTGGTGTTTGCAATTATGTACTTGCTGAAATCAGACTTAATGTTCAAAACAATCCCGTCCAACGCGACCTTATTCTTGAGTTTCCCATGTAGGCTCCAACTCCGTAAACTGCCATCAGCCAGTCCACTAATGACGTCAACTGACAATCCATTCTTGTCAACTTTCGTGTTAATAGTCACACTGGTAACCGAACTCCTTTCCTCATCAACAACTTCAAAATTTGTCACACTACCCCGCTGACTTATTGAAGTGCTTATGATCAAGTTCTTGACCACAATCCCTCCATCCTTTTTTCCCATCACCAAGTAATTAAAGTTCATGTCATAACTCAAAATGTCCATATTCATCATTCCTGGAATGAAACTTTGATTTTTCCCACTATCAAGATTGCCCACACTAATATTGCCCAGTACTTTATCAAATACGGCAAGTTTATTCATTTTGAAATCACACAACGTCAATCCACCCATACGATGTTCACTATTGACCATCTGGTACGTTTGATGTGTAGATATACCCTTTTTCCAATTACGTATGATCCTTAGCCTAGCAAAATACTCTTGCATCCAATTTGATCCATGTGTAACACTGGGGAACGATGATACTGAAGTTTGTATTCCAAACCGTCTACGAAACAGTTTGGTCCAGGTTTCCTTGTCACTGATTACATGGTTCCATTTCTTGCAAACGAGTCGTAGACTATTCAATGAAGAAGGGTCGAGCTGCGAGAAGGAATGAATTAAAATCTCATCTGGCAAGTCATTGACAAATATCTGTTGATGATTGTCGGTTAATGGTTGTGAGGAGGTGGTTGTGTTTCCCAAAGAGTCACTGATGGTTTCTGGCTGACTCATTGCCGTTATACGTCCCTATAACGACAACTTGTTTTCTAATGTAACCTTCCTAAAAAGAAAGAAGAAGAAGAAGGGGAAGTAGAAGTTGTGTTTTTGCCATTTATTCTTGAACTGCTTTTTTATGGCACCCGCGTGGGAGACAAGAAGAAGAACAAAACAAAACAAAAAAAAAGAACACTTGAAATCGCAACACAAAAAAGAGGTTTGCAGCTTTTAAATACAAATGGTTGGAAAGATTGTGAGATTCCCATTAATTGCTTGCCGAATTTGATCTACTGGAACCTGAATGACCTGAATGGGCCGAACCTTGGGTCCTCGTATCTGGCGGCGGAAATACAGTACAGGACACCTGGTCAAGGCAAAACTCCTGCTGGCGCTTCGATTAAGATTCGGTACCTGTTCAAGACAAGCTTCTCAAGCCACACGTGCAACTTCACCCCACAGACAAGACTCCTAAATCAGATCCATTTTTCAGTAGCCATTTGGCACCTTTAGTGAGTATGTTAGCCTGTTTTTCTTCTTTCCCGCATATATTAGTCGGCAGTAATCAATGTTCAGTGCGGAAACAGAAAAAGAAAAAATTGAAAAAAAATTTTTATTTTTTTTTTTTTCAACTGGAAGGCTACTTTACGGAGTTGTATATAATCAACCTGGGACAAGTTAACGATGTCTGACGAGGAAAAGGCTCCAGAGCTTCAAGAAGCTCAAGTTCAACCTCCAAAAGAGCTTTTATTGAAATTGGAGTTACCTCTGGTTATGAAAACTGACGACAGAGAGTTATCAATTCCATCCCACTATGAAGAAAACATTGCCGATTTAAGACAATCGTTGGCACTTTTACCTCAAACTCGAAACTTGACCAATTATTCTATCCTTGTGCATGGTGTAGATGTGGAAAGTCTTGGTGAGATTGTGTCGTTTGCTGAGATTGTCAGCGCGTTGGATTTGGGAGATGTGGAGCAATTGCAATTGCAAGTCAAAGCCAAGGCTTACAACTTGGCCTCTGTGTATGAGCAGGTTTCCAAATTTAGAGACACTATTGGTCTTGGATTCATTGACCGAATCTCTGGTGACATTGGTTGTCAAGGAGGTGTTTCCCGATTCAATGGCATCGATTTGGAGGAATTAAAGGTTAAAGAGCAGTCGCAAGATAAAAATACAGAGACTTTGGAAAGTAAAGAGCCAACACCATTATCCAAAGAAGACGAAGAAAAATTGGGTACTGTTGTTGACTCGTTTTCTGTTGAAAAGGCGGCAGGCGGTGAAATCACTAGTCAAGCAAAATTTGACAAGGTAGGCGAAGTGGTCAAGTTACCAATTAGATCCCTTAGTGTTTCTCAATGGTCACCAGTACCAGCATTCCAAGCAGCCAAAGGTGATCTTTTGTATTTAACTTTGCAAACATTGGAAAATGAAACTTTCAATATTACATGCCACTTTTCCGGGTTCTTTGTCAACAAATCATCAACAATCAACTTCAATCCCAGTATCAAAATTAATGAAAAGGGGAAATTTTTCAAAAATTACGTATTGTTTGACTTGGTCTCGTCATTGTCACCATTATTCACTTCGACCATTGCAGAAAACGAAGTCAAATTGGCACAAGCGACCGAGTACCCCGAGTCTTATCTTGCACCATCCAATTCATTCCTTGCTCATCCTTGGGTCGTTGACGAAGGAGTGTTGAAACCCACTCCCGATGTGTCTAGATCTCAATTACCATTGATCAACAATGGTGTAGATGGATCTGAATACATCAAGGAGTGGAACAATGAATTTCAAAGTATTAAGGAGCTTCCAACTTCAACTTTCCAAGAACGCATTGTTCGTGATAAGCTCCTTCAAAAGACCTTGTTTGATTTCACGAAGACAGCCACCGATACAGCAGTTCATATCATCAAGGGTGATATTGCTCCAATGAACCCAACTGAAGAAGAAGACAAGTACATTTATTTGAAGAATGGTGTTTTTTACTCAACTGGTGCATCTACTGTTGATGGATTTGAAAACACTGGTGCTGAAGAAGCTTCAAGGTACGTTGCATCGAAAGACCTTGCCGGGGTCAAAATCATGAATAGACATGATATTAAGGGTTTGTCTACTTTACTCACTTGTGTAGTGGACTATATGGGCAAAAGAGTCGTTTGTCAAGCACCAGTTCCTGGCATTTTGGATGCCACAGTTGGCGAAATTGAGGGAGAAATTCAAGAAAAAGTCAAGTATGGAGCTTCATCTGATGGGACCAAGATTCTTGAAGACGAGTCTTTCGTTGAACCTTTGAAACAAGTTGGTGAACTTTTCCATTTGAAACCACACAATGTCAAAATCTCCAATGAAGTCCTATCACAAAAGGAGTTGGTTGTGTCAAAAGATACCAAGGGATTAACAGGTACCGATGGAAGAAAATACGTTATTGAATTATATCGTACTGCTCCACGTGATATTGAATTTATTGAATCGAATTTCAACCCGCAAGACTCGAAATCGTCATATCCACATGGAGAAGCTTTAGTTAGACATGAAGCAGTAAGTGAGTGGTGGAGACGTAAAGTGTCTGTTCTTTTCAAAGCCGAGACTGAAAAATTGGAAAAAGAAGGTAAACTTGAATCAAAAGAAGGTGGCGATAAAGATGCAAAACCACAAATTGGATTACCTACTGATCAAGTTGTGTTCAACCCTGATGCATTTTCGTCGTCATTTGAACTGGATGAAGACCGTGATGAGGTAAGGCAAATCTCCAAATTCGTCAAAGAGAAATTGATCACTGAGTTCTTGGAGGGAGTTAGGCAACTGTTGCCCCCATTTGATGGGAAACAATTAACTGAACAGTTGCATAGATACGGTATCAATATGAGATATTTGGGATACATTGCTGAACAATTGATTGCCAAGAGGGAAGCGTATCAGCAAGAGATTGAGAAAATCGTTGCTGAAAATATCGAGTTGACGAAAAAGGCTAAAGAGGAGGAGGAGCAAAAGAGGAAAGAGGAGGAGCAAAAGAAAGAGGAAGAAGAGGATCAGGATAAAACTATCAAGGACGAGAAAGACAACGACGATGAAGAAGAACCTGCTTCAAAAGCAACTTATGAATTAGCCATCGCTAATTACAATACTGTCTACACCATAGCTATACATGAAATGGTTGCAAGAGCATCAAAGCACATATTGAGAAAGTTGATCAAGTCCATCCCAACATATCTTGTTCCATCAGCAGTGGCTCATTTCCACAATTGCTTACTTGGTGGTGCCGTAACTGAACAGCCAAAAGTTGACTTGGATGAATCATATGCTGCATTTTATTCCCCTGATGAGTTATCATTTACTAAATTGGGTCATAGGGAAGTTGTTGATTTGGTTGCCGTTGAAGTGTACACTAGATTTAGATATCAGTTGTCTGGCGACTGGATTAACACTTTGGTGCGTAAACCACAGTTGTTGAGAGAGATTGCTTTCCAATTTGGTATCCAATGGAAATCTCACAATTATGCCTTTGGCAAGGAAGAGTTTGATGCTGCTTATGATCAGATACAGGTGGAAGCTGTAGAAAAGAGACAAACTTCATCATTTGCATCATCTTCTTCTTCTTCTTCATCATCATCGAAAAAATCGAAAAAAAAGAATTCTCCACATTCACAACCCGTTACCAAATCAGTGAAGCGTGAGACGACATTTATTGCAGATGACATCATTTCATTCACGCCAGTTGTCAAAGATTCATCTTACAAGTCATCCATCATTGATGAAATTTTCGCTAGTGCTCGTGCCCAATTAGTTTCCGGTGACAAAGAAGTTGGAATGTCAATGTTTACCGAACTCGCAGCAATCCACGAGTCCATTTACGGCAAAGTGAATCCTGAAACTGCAAGATTCTACACCTTGTTGGCACAAGTTTATCAAGAATTGGGTATGTATTACGATGCCGCATTGATTGGTCGAAGAGCAGTTGTCTTGTGTGAAAGGTCATGTGGATTCGACAGTCATGACACCATTACTGCGTACATGAACCAAGCGTTTTATGAAGGTGGCAATGACTTGGCAATAAACTCGTTGAAATTGTACAAGCAAACTATTGACACTTGGTCATTGGTTTATGGAGCTGATCATCCGGCCATAGTCAACACATTCATCAACTCTGCTGATGTATTGTCAAAAATAAAACAATTTGAATCGGCAAAGAAGTTGTTGTTGCAAGCTTTGAAATATAGTCAAGAGTTGAATGGCGAGGAGTCAGAGATTACAGCATTGCTTTACTTCCGTATAGGTAATGTTTTAGTATCAGCCAACAAGATCAGTCAGTCCAAGGAATACTTTGATGCAGCATACAAGATTTTCGCAAACTTGCTTGGTCCAAATGATTCCATGACGAAACAATGCGGCAAGTACCAGTCCAACATTGCGTTGTATGTGGAATACACCAAAGCTCAAGCTGCAAGGGAAAAGAAATCGACGGCTACCAATTCAACCCACTCTAAGAAATCTTTGCAACAGCAATCTAAAGTCAAGTTCCCCTCTGTTGGTGGTGGTCCAGCTGGCGTTAATGGTAAGCATGTTAATGGAAAGAGTAATGGACATTCGAAAAAGGGGCAAACTCCACCCCAACCGGACCCTTCAATTGCCAATCAATCAGTTGATGAAATTTTGAATTTCATTGAGGGCCGTAAGAAGGCTTCATCGAAGAAGAGCAAAAAGTGAGAATGAGAGACATTTTATGTACATAGGAGAACAAATTGTAAATAGACAGTTTCCTTTTTAATCACAAACTATCATTTGATTTAATGTGTATGTACATGTTTATCCTATTTATCTTCTCTGCCGTGTAAATTCTCCTTTGCGTCATCCTTGTGTGCTTCTTCCCCATCAGCAACTTCAAACTTGATTGAAATGTTACGAACAAATCGATCATCTTGTTTGATCAAGTCAGTAAGCGTCCGCTCATACCGATTCAATGTCAGCAAATCAATCAGCTTATTCTCAGTCAACAAGACAAAATTGATGTTGGTATTCGCACCAGAAGACAACACCGACAATTGCTTCAATTTAAACTGGTGCAATTCCGCTCTGCTTTGCAACTCATGAGTTACAATACTTTCAACTTTATCATACAATGCAGAGCCTGGTTGTTCACCACGATCAATCAATTCATACCATGCCTCTTTCAAAGTATCCCACCCTGCCTTAATGATCAACGCAGAAACCCCCATTCCTCCAATCGAATCTAACCAGGCAATGTTGAACAAGACTCCACCTGCAACCGTGAGCAATGCAACTATCGCAGTCAACGAATCAACTCGGTGATGCCATGCGTTTGCAACAAGGACTTTTGAGTTTGTTTCAGTAGCTATTTGCATAGTCTTTTTGTACAAGATTTCCTTGGCGACAATAGAACCAGCTGCTAGCCAAGCAGCATTAATATTGGGGATTTCTCTATGGGTGGGGGTGGCCAATTCAGTTCCAGTGGCAGTATGAGTGGTGTGTCCATGACCATGCGAGGGTGTATTGGCTGTTGCAGCGCCGCCACCACTGCCAACAATATCAGTGTGGTTGTGACTATGTCCAATATGTATGCTGGCGGCAATTTCATACAATTGAGTAGGAAGTACAAATTCGAAAATTTGCAATAGTGAAGACCAACCAACGGAAATACCGGCAAACAACAAAATGGCACTAACAGTAAATGAGCCAATAGTTTCGATTTTACCATAACCAAAGGGGAATTTAGTTGGTGTACCCACTTTAGCGGCGACATTGACAGTAGCCAAGGTTAAAAAATCAGCAAGCATGTCACTCACTGAGTGAATGGCATCGGCAACCAATGCTTGTGAGTGAAACACAACTCCTCCGATTCCCTTGGATATGGCCAATGCAACGTTAACCACAAGTCCAATCCAAGTGATTCGTACTGCGGCATTTGACTTTATTGATGCAGCACCAGCAGCTAAGAACTCATTAGGCTCGTGAGCAGAGTGGTGGTGGTGGTGTAATAGACTGCTTGCACCACCGTGTGAGTGTGAGTGGCCGTGTTCGTGGCCGTGGGAGTCCGAGTCATGGTGCGAATGCGAGTGTGAATGCTCATCATGTGCTTCCGCATTCGCATGGGGTTGAGTTTGCAGAGTTGAGTGTGATGCACCATCTTTGTCATGGTATGGCTGTTGCTGTTGCTGTTGCTGTTGCTTATCCTTGTCCGAGGAAGGCGATTGTGGTCCAGAAGTCATTTTCTGGGTGAGCATAGTCAATGTAGAAAATGATTGGTGAGATATTATAAATGGTTTGTGTTGATTATTGTAGCGTTGGGAAAATCTTGCCGAAATAGAAGCAAAAGATACACCAATTTTAAAGTGCAAACGTTGCGATAGACTTTTGTTGTTCCTCTGAGATGTAGATAGTAGATATCTATACAACTTGGGTGTCTTCGTAGCCAATGATAACTGGTTGGTTATCATCATCTTGGTTCAACAAATTTGAATTTTTCGTTGTTGTGTTTTTTTTTTGTTTTTTTTCGTATCGAATCCGAAATTCGGGGGAATAAAATAAAGAGAACAAGTGAAAAAGTGAAAAATTGAAAAATTGGGAAAATGAAAAATGGGTGTTAATCACTTATATGACATGGGAGTGTGGAATGTAGTTTATAAATGGTTGCGTGGTGAGTTATCCAATCTATAAGCGGTGTGAGTACAACTTCATGAATAGGTTACACATGTGTCTGTTTGTATATGATAAAGAAGCCTTTGACAGATTATAATATGACTGTTAATAATTTATTTTTCCTTCGCGGGTATCTACAGATATAGAGAGAGAAAAAAGCAGAATTAGTAAGTCATTTGTCAGGACCAAAATTTTATTTTCCTGCTGTTCTAGATTCATCATCATCATTAGAATTTACAAGTATAGACATATCCTATGAACAGAATTAAGTAGACAACAAGATAGCTGCTTCAACAGTTATATCACCATGGCGACGATTACATCGACACCAACATCTCTCTCTGAACAGCGTACAATCTAACATCAATGAAGCAGACTGAGCAACTGACTGGCATTTGGCTTATTCATGCTACCCTCTCCATAATCGTCACCATCCTCATCGTCGTCATTATCTTCATCGTCACCAGCACCCAGTGTACCCAAATTGGCATCTCCCAAAATCTTGACCTCATCCAACTGCTTCTTCAACCTCTCCAACTGCACAGAACTATACATCTTATCCTGTGCCCTAAACAACAACAGCCTCAATTCAGGCGAAGGGTATCTAATATGCATATAATTACACATTTCACCTCTCTCACAACTCTGCATATCGTAAGCACGACAACAAGCATCCAGGAACTCACTCACTGGGGATAAATCACAATGCACAGGTCGACCATTGAACCATTCTTGATTCAAACTTGTATTTACACTTGATGCATCTTGTACCGATGCGAATTGGACATAGACATTTCCATTCAAGTGGTTGTTTTCGTTTTCACAAACTACTAGATCGTGAACTTGACTCATCTTGGATATATGTATGAATATATCCTGGAAGAACAAATCAAATTGTTCTTGGATTTGCTTTTCGGTGAACTCTTCAGTTTCATTCTTGTTGTGTTTCGGGTTTTGGTACAAGTTGGCCAATAGTAGAGTCTTGGATGATGTTGGTTTTATGTGTTTCTTGGAACATTTCTCACCATGTCTACAAGCACCTATCTTGTTGTAAAATTCACAAGTAATGATGGAGTCATTGTCGTTGTTATTGTTGTTACTGTATCCTCTCGATTGGTCATGGCCGTTGCGACGATTGAAATTGCTTCGGTTGCCTTGACCGTTAAAACTGTTGCCGTAGTTGCCGTAGTTGTTGTTATTGTTGTAGTTGTTGTAGTAATTATCACGACCACCTCTGTCGTATCTCCTTTGGGCGTAGCTCATTCTACCTTGTGTTGAAATGTTGACGTTGGAGATGATCATTTTGGTTGGATTTTTTG